>NC_044190.1:11821477-12121477 GCF_900880675.1 Sparus aurata
GAAGCACAAAAGAAGTAGGGAAGGGAATCAGTGGGACTTTTTTGTGGAGATCAAAAGTAACTAAACACAAACACACATGCACGCACACACAGAGTGTTTTATTTTCAGCATTTGACAGAGGAATACCCTCGCTTTGCAGTGCCACTGTCCAGACAGGAAGTAGGAAGTGGAGAAAGGAAGTACTGATGACAATACCCTCTATATCCTCCTGCTCTGCAGAACACAGCTAGATCAGACTCTGGTGGAAATCCATTCACGTCCACTGCTGCTGAAATATTTAGAGACTCATTTCATGACATGTAAAGACCACTGGTAATATAATGCTCAGAGGAATAAACTGGACAGATTTTAAATGTTGCGCAAAAACAGCCATTATTCAGCCATTCCAACTCATTTCAGTCCAGTCAGAGGAAACTATTTAAACACAGCGTGTCTCTTTCCATTAGGTATTAACATGCAGACAGCAGCTGCAGGTTGTAATTAGACAGAGGTTCAAATTGAAAATAACTTTATTAGGTACAGTTTCAGACAGCTTGGATAGTGATCAGAGTAAAAGGGATTAGTTTTGAGGATGGGGGCTTAATTGGCCCCTAGTTTTGTAGTGGAAGTTGCGGTACATGATCACTTGCAGCCAGTTCACCATTTTATTTTGTTTCTTATGTTTTTTGGTTAGAAGCTAATCTATTCTCTAGGGCTATTCTGAGTAATACATCCATGAGTCTGAAGGTTTTTTAGATGCCAAAGCACAATTCAGGATCATTGTGTCCTTTACTCTGATATATAGGTTATAGAAGACGACGGAGAAGAATAACGTTATTAATCCCCAAGTGGGAAATTCATTTTTTTCACTTTATTAAACAGTTGACACACACATTGGCCAAAATACAGACATGTTCACCCAGGACCTGTAGACATGCATTGAGGTGAAAAATGTCGGGTGATGGGACTGCCACATATCGGCACTCGCCAAGGAGTTTGGAGTTTCATGCCAAGTTAAAGGGTACCCTGGCAGTGCCAAAGTGGTTAACTGGCACCTCTTCAGCTTACAGTCCACACTCCATACTGTGGCCCATGCTGGACCTGAGCTGGCCACCCTCAGTTCCTAAGCCCAAGTCCCCACAATAGATATCTGATGACGATTTATTCTTTGGACAATGGCTAACGTTTTAGGGCTTCAGCTGTAGCCAGCAGATAAACAGACCACGGATATCAAGACCAAGACTTCCTATTTCGCATTTACTGATGATACACTTCTTTAAAAAAATTGAATAAAAAGCTACATCATTGACTGTAATGCCGCACACGGGAACCAGGAATGGTCACTTGCTGAGTTTAATAATCTGACTCAGCAGATACAGAGCACGGTGACAAAATTACTGATATGCCTCCTCACAAAATCTCTGGCAGATCTGGCAGGCAGAATAGGGCAGGATTGCTGGGTGCGCAGTAGACTTAGCTACAGAGCCCGGGGGGGCACCCTGGAGGCCGCCGACCAAGGACCAGGAACTTGTGTAGACCAGGCCACTGGAGGAGGAACAGAAACTGGAGTCGACAAGGCTGCCGATCCAAGAAGAGGAACTGGAGTTGGCCGGGCCACTGACTGAGAACCAGAGTCTGATGTCGACTGGGCCGCCAAAAGAGAACCAGTGTCTGATGTTGGCCGGGCTGCTGATGGAGGAACAGGAACTAGATTAGGCTGGGCCACTGGCGGAGGAACAGGAAGTAGAGTAGACCGGGCCACCAATCCAGGAACAGGAACTGAAGTCGCCAGCTCTAAAAAGATGTTGGAGAGTAGTGGGCTGGGAATCAGAAAGTTCTGCAACCATGCTTTAATGACACCTGCCTGCCTGTCATTTTGAGGGCTACAAGTCTATGTTCCCTGGAAGGGGTCCTTCTCCAATAACTTTGGATGCACATAAGGGTGTAAGATATATCATACAGTTCCTCTTTGAACAGGGCAACCGCTCGGCCCATGACTAGCCAAATTGTACTGTAATGAGTAGTGTTGGGACCCAAATGCAGCACACAGGAAACCAGGAATAGTGGCTTGTGGAGTTTGATAATCAGACTCAGTAGAAACAGATATGTCAATTGACAAACAATTGCTGATGGGTCCAGACATTGCATTTTGGCTAGTGTGTAATGCTGCTTACCTTAAAACGCGAATTCTACGACTTGCAAACAAAAACCAGTAATATACCAACATTTTGTCACTTGCCTGCTGATTCTCCATTGTTGAATGGTGTTTGATGTCTAGCAGTAATACCCCTTGGGTGGTGTCCTCCATGTTATTACCCCACTGAATTCATGCATTAGTCTAAATGAAATGAACAAAGTTGCTTTTTTGTTTTTTACCCATTTCTCATGTTCACATGCTCTATACCCCAAGCATTTCCCCTGAACAACTTAAATCTCACACCCACATGTGACTCCCCACTTCAGGTCAAAATGTACACTTAAAAACATAGCTTTTGAGAAATTAGCCTTAACCATCACCATCAGACTTAAGACTGATTCTGAGAGAATGGTAGCATGGTTAGGTTATATTTACACATATTTGAAGATTCAGCTAGTTTAGTGTGAACGTAGTCTAAGTTCAGCAAAAGGTCTGTGGGGGCTGCTTATGAAGTAAATCCTCCAGCAACTGCTCACTGATTGCTCATGTTTACAATCCTTGCTTGTCTGTGATGCTTGAACTACAGAAAGCAATACCAAAATAAATAGAGTTGCAAAAGAATATAATGATGGCGAGTCCACCTTTCTCTCAACAACATGCTGCTCCCTGCTGTTAAGGAAGCAGTTTGGACTTCCTGTTGGTAATGATTTTCTGCCAGCGTGCAGTTTCATCAACATCCCAGCATCTTGCCTTGCTTGGTTAGATATATTCACTTCATTGTTGATAAATACTTTCCTTTGTATTTTTTGCAGAACATAATGCATAGAGCAGCTTTAATATCTACACTACATAAATCATATCTGGACAAGTGATTAATTTAGATCCTAAATATCAGTGGATATAAAGATACATTGTAATGCCAGGTGTAATTAAAGCCAGTGTGACACAATATAGCAGAGGTAGTAGTGAATTCCACTGGAGGGATTGCATATATTTTTGTGGGTTTCAGAGCATCCAGATGAATCCAATGACCATGAGTCCGGCAATACAGCAAATATGAAGCATGTTAACATCCACTGGTCACCACTTACTTGCAAGCTGCTGAGAAGGCAGAAATGAGCTGAGTCGCTGAAAATGACACCACTCCTTAGACCACAGGTTATCACTGGGAGTAAGGGGAGTAGAGGTGACCTGGTCATGAACGAACAGCGGTGCTGGGTGGGGTGACAGTATCAGAGGAGGAATTGTGATACCAGTAACACGGGAGGAAAAAAAATTTTGTGAGACCACAGCAATCGCAGTAGGGTGATGACAGGGTGGGGGACCAAATTTAAGTGCATGGAGGAGATGATGTGTGTAGAATTGCCACATTCAATCAAGGTGAAGAGAGGAATGGGAATAAGTGAGCTGTGAAGGGATGGGGTAACAAACAGAGAGATCAGGCTAAGGGAGAGCTGCAGGGTGTGGATAGGAGTGGACTGTGTGTGAAGACAGAATAGCATGGTTTCACAGTCCCTACAGAACTGTATTCATCACTGTATAAGAATGCTCCATGGCTGGACTGTTCATAAAATGCAACATGTGTTAGCCCTTTATTTCTGGCTCAGGTTCTCTGGCACGGTATCAGCCCTGGAACTGACACGCAAAGGTCAAAGCAAATAATGTGGCGAGGAAGAGCTGGGCTCAGCAATAAGATGGCTAGTAGAAGAGACTGAGCATAGGGAGTGGTGTGGTTAATGTGTGAAACAAAGCAAGAAAACACAGCCTAACTGCCAACAAAAGGCAGGGTTTAACAGTTACAAGGAGCTTGTTCCACTAAAATGCTGACTTCACACCAAGCATTGTGTTATATTCAACCTCTGTTTCTACTACAGACAATAGAAAAGACCACAGATTGGATTGCTGTCATCATGTATAATCTATACAGTGCAGCATTTTAATGGTATGTGATTGTGGCAAGTGTGATTAAAGCTAATATAAGAGTGACTGCCCCTTGTGATTTATTAAAGAAAAAGCTATTAGAGGCTGTGTGAGGTACCGCTGCCGCTTCAATTATCATTAGGTCCAGTTCAAACTAGTCAGCTAATAGGTAAGGGAAAAAAGCACAGCTCATTCAGCATATCTCCAAAGCAGTGTTAATTTCGTTGACGAAGACTATGACGAAACATATTCATCAACGAACCTTTTTCACGGACGAAAACTAAATGAAAACTAAATAAAAAGTCAGATATGATGACGAAGACTGTGACGAAATATAACTGACACTTTAGTCAACGAATAAAAACGAGACGAAAATGTTAGGGTGGGACGAATGGAGAAAATGATCCAATCAGAGCAAATCTCTTGAGGGTAGGTTGACCGATGCAGATTACAGCAGAGCCATTCTAAAAAGCCGTGGCAAGCTAAACAGGCAGCAGCATTTACACAGAAGGAGAACAAAGACGAGTTTGCACAACTTTGCACAGTTTTGTGGACGTTTTCACAAGAGTTAGGTTGTTGACATGAAATTTAGTTGCACAGCTTTGGCAGATTTCCGCTGACTTCGCTCGTTAGCAAGACGCTAGCGTTAACAGTATGCAGTGCACCCGTTCCGAGGGCAACGGCATGCCTCATGAACAACAGAAATGTCAGAGCTAGGTCCAGGACGAAAACGAAGAATTGATATCTGGGCACACCTGACACCTCACATATGACAACCAGACTGTCTGCAAACTGTGTGGAGCAAAAACACCACCAAATTGAAGCAACATTTACAGAGAGAGAGAGAGAGAGAGACATTTTCAGTTGACACAAACTGATTGATTCATTGTTATTAATTACTTATTGACTGAGATTAATTGATTGTAACTATGATTGAGTCAATCATAGTTACAGTATTACCAACAGTATAGATTATAAGTAATTTGTTGTAAATATAGTTTTCCTTTATTATTATTTATTATTTCCAACCCTTGTTTTGGCAATATGTATAGTGTTACCTCATGCCAATAAGGCCATTTGAATTGAAATGAATTGAGAGAGAGAGAGAGATTTACCACTCACTAAGACTAGACTAAGACTAAAACTCTTATGATATTTAGTCGACTAAAACTAGATTAAGACTAAAAGATTTCAGATGACTAAAATATGACTAAAACTAAATGGTGTGTTATTCAAAAGACTAAGACTAAATCAGAATTTGCTGTCAAAATTAACACTGCTCCAAAGTAACTGTGGTTGTGCTTGTCAGAAGCTAGGAGGATGGGATTTGGTTGTTTTTACTCATATTATTTACCAACATTTAGAAACCAGTTCTGGTGAGAGATCAGGGACAGCCGCAAGAATTAGTGCTTTTCTCAGGGGGTAAGTGTGTCCCAAGTTTCCTAAACAACTATTGACATGTTGTGTAAATTTTGGTGGTGATAATCAGTAAATCTACTCGAAACTCCTCACTCCAAACTGATAAGCAGTTTAAGGGGCTGAAGTGTGTTAATATGATGTATCTGCAAACATGTAGAACACAAACTATCAACATGTCAGTTTCCTCTTTGCTGAAGGCTCTCAGAATTTAGCTGGAATACACACAAACCTCTTTATAAATCAATAAAAAGAAGAGCATGTTTTTGGTAGGCTAACAGGTCGCTGAAAAACCAATGATTCAGGGAAGTTTACACTCCAGCAACCCCAGCCCAAGTCAGCCAAGTTAGCATCCTTAAATTATTTTCTCTTGTTACATCAACAGTGAAAACATACTGAAAACACAATTTAAACAAGTAGTACCAAGTAGCCAAACATTGTATACAAGAGAACTGTATTGTTTATTTCCATGTCTTCTTTAAGGCATTAATCATCACCATGTGAGGATGTTGATTTTTTTGCATGGGGTATGCAGCATAGTGTCATCCATTTAGCAACATCCCTTGATGGCTACACTTTATGTAGCTACACTTTATGTAGCCATCAAGTGCATATTTAAGACCGCCTTTTCAAGATTTTAAAATAAGTAAGCTTGAAACAATAAAAAATCGGCAAGTTTTCAACCAATATGTTGTTCAACTTTAGCTAGCTACCTATATCTGATATTGACATAAGTAACGAAGTAACGAAGTAAGAAATGAGAAGCTGCTTTTGTCTTCATCCATCAGAAATATGGTTGGGTACCAAACTCAGTACTTTAAAGGGTACCGACCAAATTTCTTTGGTGCTATTGAGTACCAATTCACTACAAAATCAAATGGTGCCGAAGTGCCACATGCCACATCATTAGAGTAGAAAGGAAGAGAAAGAGCAAGATGTCATCCCTGCAGCAAATCACAATGAGTCAGGGCAATGGCAATACTGGCCAGAGCCACACGTCTAACCTGAGGAAACACAGAAAATATAAAAGCAAAGGGCATATTATTTGACATTCTGAGCGTCAAGTTCCCTGCAACATCCACAGCTGATGTTAGCACGCTTGCAGCCAGTGCTTGGCTAATTAATGTCGAGTTAAACCCCTTTATAATCAGCAAAACCTAAAATGAGGCATCAATAAGTTTGTTGATATCTTGAGGTAATTAATTAGCTAGCTGTGTAATTTTATGCTTGAGATGACTGGTCTTTTTCTACTCATCTTAGCATTTTTACTAGCGATACCCAAAACCCAGCTACTGGCTGTTCAAAATTAGAGATGCACCGATCGATCGGCAACCGATCGCAATTTTCCGATAATGCCCCTATCGGTTTTGATTGGAGTTCTCAAAATAGATCACATCAGGCCGATCAGATGACGTTTAAGTATAAAGACAGTGCATTAACTGCATGCAGGGAGGGAATTTCATGGCCGCCGTTGCCCCTGCGCCACAGTGGCCTCATCACGATGATCTCACGTGAAAGTCCTCAAACAGCAGCAGTGTCTCAAAAAAGAAGAACGAAACTTACAGCACAGCGAGCGAGCGCAGCGTAACGATGATACGTAACTAACTTATGTGGTAGGATTTAGTCCGGTAAAGTTGGAAATATATTTACAGATTCGAACTTCCAACCTTGTTAAAACACAAACGACGGCTCTTTCCTACCGTAGTAAGGTAGACAACGAGCTACAACCGTATTTTCATCTAAACGAGCGTCTGGACATTAACTCTGGTCTTTATGGTCAGCCGGCTGTGAGACGAGGGCGCAGGGACTGTCTACAAAGTGCAACACCGAAAAGAGAAACTACAAAAAATTCAGTAACTTCACTTTTATTCAGAGTGTAGTGTCACCAAAATCACTCCACACATCAGTGGTCTCCTGCTGGTTATTCTACAATTTTTTGTTTGGAAAAAATGTGCTTTGCCATAATTTTGGGGAATTTCTATTGGGAGAAATATTCAATAACACTAATATTCAGTGAGGTGTCACAAAAATCACCTCACCCTAACCCTACTTAACAAAAACTACTTTCTAATGTAACTTTAACTTGATTTTGGTATTAAAAAATGTTTTAATACACAATCCATGTCTTATTATAAATTAGGATGTTATGGTATCAGTCTGAAAGGTAAATCAACACATTTTGAAGTGAAGGACAAATGGACTTGCCCCTTAAATGACAAAATTCCCACCCTGACTGCATGCATTCCCACTAGTAAGCTACAGTTACTCTATGTAAGCTGAGTCCAAGTTGTCTCTAAGCGAGTCTCTAGAGTGTGAAATATTGTACATTGCCATAGCCTGCAATAAAACGGTGGTCAATTCATGATACTTTCTCATCTCCTAATATATTTTATACTTAATAATACAATGTCAGTGTTGTGTAAAAAGAATCATTAATTAAATATATGAAAGTTACACAAGACAACAATATAGAAGAATTTATGGATTTGGCACCGTGATCGGTGATCGGCAATATCGGGATCGGCAGATACTGCTTTTGGTGATCGGTGATCGGTGATCTGCCCCAAAAATCCTGATCAGTGCATCTCTATTCAAAATGTCTTATCAACATGCTGTTTAGTACACTAAAACAGGATGCGAGTAATGTTTTACTATGTCTGGAGCATTAGTATGAAACCAGCAGTATGTGAATTACATATTTTTGACTGTCAAATACTATAGTATGCAACACCCATGTAACAGACAATGTCGCCAAGGCTTCTTCTGCTTTGGATAAGGCTGACAAGAATGGCAATGGCAAATTGTTGCACTTTACTGTTATTCTAGTGTTCATTTTAACTGTTATATATATTTTTATATATTGTCCAATACAGTGCTGATATTCCATCAATTTCTTTTTTTGGCCAGCCACCAAGTTGAAAGAAATAGCTTGTCCAACTGCTTCCAGGAATTTGAACCTCATTCCAACCTCATCTTCTAAAGAAATGCCTGTTACACCAGATGAAGCAATTTATATTTTACAACTGATATTCAAATTTTGTTATTATAGAGAGACTAAAGTACAGAAAAAAGGTACTGTTGGGTAGCAGTAATGAATTTCAGGCACTGGTTTCAGTACTGTACTGGTTTAAATGCCATGGTTCCCGACCCTAGGTTGAAATCAAAAGTCTATTTAAATTCTACAAAGATATCCAAGTGATGAATTGACCATCATTGTGTAAAAAATGAAGGCCAATATATTTTGTTTTGCATTCACTGTCACCTACAATATTCTGCCACACTAACCCACACCTAACACCCACAAGTGCATGGCTGCCTGTCTCCAAGCAACCAAACATGTCAACAAATCTTTTCCTTCTGGAAACCAGGGCCAGCCCGAGGTATAAGCGAACTAAGCGGCCGCTTGGGCCCCTTGCCAACCAGGGCACATATTAAAGACATTAAACAAGTAACGTCCTTATGCAGCTGTGCCCAGGGAGACAGTAGTTCATAATCTGTCACTGTACTAATACAATTTATAATGTAACATTATAGTATGACATTTGTGTCAATAAATGTCAAGCACAGGTGACTCCGTGGTGATGGGAGGGGCCCCAAATCAAATTCTGCTTAGGGCCCCAAAAAGGCTTGGACCGGCACTGCTGGAAACCCAGCTGTTTCTGATTGTGTTCATCAGTATCATCCTTATGTGTTTACAGTTAATGGTGTGTGTATCTGTGAGCTCACCAGAAGTAGACTTCAATGTCACTGATCTCTCAGCATCATTTATAATCCAGTAAATGGTGCAAGTGTAACAACAGGCACAGTAGCTCCTCTGCAGTTCTTTCAAGCTCAATTTGACTCAGTGCTATAGGTTTAGGATTCAACGTGTTCTCAAGTGGAGTCTGACTACTAACACAAAAGAAGTTGAAGGAGGTCAGGCCCTTGACTCCCACAATACAAACATGTAAAATATGGGCAGTTTGGTGCCTGAGCTCATGTTGGTTCAGCTACTGATGTGTGAAGAGAGTGCCTCGCCTCACAAGCCTTGTTAATATGAGATGTAGCATCTACAGCCAATCATTTTTACCACATCAGCTATGGATTTGTGGCGCAGCCTGGAAATCCTTTTTAATCCCTGTAATTCTTATTCGGCTCCTAATCCTTTTTTAATTCAACTCTGTGTGATTTACAAGGACTCAAGCCTAAAATGTAGGCGTGGGATCCTGTCAGCTTATTTTGGGGAATCCTTTTTCTCAATTTAAGACCCGTTTCTATATGGCTGGAAGAACACAATGGAGGAACGTTTTAGAGTTTAGGCGGGACGTGTTGTCTGGCCTCAATCTAAGACAGATGCCTCTGGACAGTTCAAGTTGCTACTAGGTTGACAGGGAACAGATCTCTAACTGAAGCTCTGACTTCAAAACCCATTTAGGCATTCACAACATCTTTGGGGTTGTCTTTGCCCGAAAGCCTTTTGTTGTGAAACACATTGCCTGACCTCTAGCATCAAACTTGAGGAGCTCTTTTTTATCTGATGATCAGTCTGGTCTCATCCCTCCATTAACTAAGAGGACAAACCAGGCGTGGGGTCGAAGGTCAGTGGAGAGAAAAAGGAAGGAAGGAAGAATTGTTAGTGGAAGTATGCAGAAAAAGCAAATGGAAGACTTGAGTGATGGCTTTTGTTGTCAGACAGATGAACCATAAAACAAGAGATGTTAGTCTATTTGGGTTAAAGAAACCAAGACAGGTCTAATCTAAATACACCATTGCCTCTAACACTGAGCCATACCCCTCTGTTTTGTGCATTCATGCCTATGGGTAGTGTGTCCCGATTCTTATCAGGATAGAGGAAAAGGGCCATGTGTTGGAACTACAGGGTTTTTCAGATGCACACACCAAGGTGACTGGTCACCAGTAAGACCAGCATATGTTGTCTTTTGGTGCTGGTCTATGCTGGTTTTTCCAGTAGGGTAGTTTGCTGGTGTTGCTAACTGCCTAGCTAGTTAACATTACTGTTTTATTGGGTTGCTAATGTTAGCCTGTAATGCACTGCTAGTGGCTGAGTAATGAAACAGCCTTTTTTTATTTTTTATTATTTCATTACTTAATTGATTGTCTGAAGTTGTGAATAAATGGGTAGTGTCCATGTTAACCTATCTCAGTCAGATGGCATTGTGGTAACACCATTATTGACACCGTAATGCAAGAGAAATCACCACAGAAATCAAGGCAGCATATTGGAAATATTTGTTTATGTAAAAACACCATGTTTAGTTCTGAGGGACCAGAGCACACAGGTTGCCATCCCCAGAGCCTGGCGTGGCTAAAAACCCAAGGAAGACTTGAGAAACTTCTTTTGTTGCTGAGCTGTCGGGTGGAGAAACTAAATAAAGACACTTGCAATAAATGTAACCATCAAACTCAAGCACATAAAAATAAACATAACAGCTGGAATTAATCCTTTGCCACCAACCACAAGCAGCCGTTCTAACCTCACCCACCGCAATGTGATTATTAGACCTACTGCCGCCAGGAATGCTCTTTAGAGGTCTGCTCTACTTTATAGTACATGTGAATCGTCGATGCCCCAGGTTTGCTGACAAATCATGAACTTTCCTTGTTCTGAGGTGCCCGTTTCCTCCTGGATTACGACTCTACCCACACGTCTCTTAGCCCTGAATTTTCAACAAAAACTAATTTGGCCTTGAGGGAAATCAAGCCAGCATTGGCTGAGGAGTGGCACCAGCTCCAAATATCCCATTGTGCTATCTGTACATTGCATTCTACTACTCCCCCTGTCTTTCATTCTCTCTTTGCCTCTCATTCTCCCTGCAACTCACTCACACTCCCCACTTTACTACAGCTATGAATTCCACACTGACCCCCACCTGCTCCTCATTGCAGATGGATGTGCAGCTGCAAGAAGGGGCTTCCACACTATGGTTATTGTGATCAGTAGACATTTATATGAATGGGTGCATGATCCCCACTCGCAAATTCAATAGTCTAGCTTTTAGTGTCGTCACAAAAGATCGTCCGTTTCTTCAGATTTAAGTCTCTTTCACAGAAAGCTATTTGTCAACTTGGTTAGGAGTGAACTCAGTCATCATACAGTGGAGCCTCTTCAATCACACTTTTCACCTCCAGGGATAATTTGAGAATCAATTAACCTGAAAAAAGAATGTAAGGTAATTTGGTTCCATGTAATGCAATGCAATAAATCTGGTGTATATTGCATTAGCTTTGAACAAAGGAAAGGGGAATCAATGACTCTTCCATTAACATAACTGATTTACATCCATAACTTGTACCATTACACTGACAGGAGACCTACTGATTCAGGAAGCAGGCCTTTGCTTACATTGCATTATAGACCGCCAGGTCCGGTAAATTACTGAAACACTTGAGAACAAGCTGTTAAATCATTAACAGCAATGTCTACACCTGCTATGTCAATCCACCTTAAACAAACATGGATGTGACATCAAGGTATTGTTGTTGAGTTTTAGATGAAACACCTTTGTAGAAAAGAAACCTTAAATACCCTGACGATACTGTTCATAGAAGTGTCAACACAAGATCCATTAAGCAGCTGTCTTGTAGCTTTGAGTGCTGTCACATTTTACATTTTACACAGTTTACTCGGCAGCATAGACTTTTTCCAATTTTCCCTTTTATCTACTCAGTATTTTTGACATTTCATTAGCTTATAAATTGAGATTTAAAATTTACTTTTGGCCTTATAAACACAATATGAGATAGCAATCTTACCACAAGGCCAGTTTTGAAGCTGTTCAGGAGCTTTTGATCATATCATAAGCAGCAATGCTTAAAGAGAAATCACCGTCCCATTTTACACATCACATG
Organism: Sparus aurata; assembly: GCF_900880675.1. Classification (NCBI taxonomy): domain Eukaryota; kingdom Metazoa; phylum Chordata; class Actinopteri; order Spariformes; family Sparidae; genus Sparus; species Sparus aurata. Next base: position 11,833,779 of record NC_044190.1, read on the forward strand.
ACTGTGCTGACTTAAAAATGTAGATAACACATAAAATGTTAAAACATAACAAACAAGTAATTCCATTATGAGAAAATTTAGTGGTTTGGGCCTTCATTGGCTAAATAACAGCTACAAATAGGTTTTGTGCTGTTCGCTTCCTGCTAAAGTGGGCTGCATGTATGATTAGGTGGAATTTATACTCTCTGGTAAACCTATTGTATACAAAGTCAACTCGATCTGACAACTGGGATTAGCTGTCATCTGCTGCCCCCGAGTGTCGAACATTAATAATTACATCTAGTGTACAGTGGTGTGAGCTGCTGTTCGTTTCCTTTCACAACTATTACGCAATAAGAAATCATCAAAAATGGCAAATATCACACAAATAGAAAACGCAGAATGGATTTATTTTGTGACTTTAGAAAAGGCAGTGCTGGTATGAGAAAAAACAACCAAACAAAACAAATGTCATCATTGACAGAAAAACATTTCTATCAACAAAGAGCTCAAACATTACTACCCTTTAATCTACATGTTGGTTGAACAAAGCAATGATCAATAATGATCCAACTAATTTAGTAAACATAAAAAAAACAGAAAGTGCTGTTGCTGTTAAAGTTTGGGAATTTCTACGATTCTAATAGTCTATAACAGGCTGATTTATGTGAGCATGTTGCTCTAAACCACAACGAGGGAAATCCTCACCAACAAGTCAGAATGTCCTTATTATATTAAGTCTTATTAAGCCTGATATGATAACCCTCAAATAACTTTCATACAAAGATATCATAACTTTTATGCCATTGGTGTCTTCAGTGGACCGTGCAATTACATTTTGTCTATTAAGCCAGTGGGGCAGCAACAAAATATTATAGTATATACTGATGAATAAATCTATCCAATTTATATTCATGATTACTAATTAAGTTTATAAATGCCCAAAACAATGAATGTGCCCTATCAAAAAAGAGAAAAAGAGAAGCAAGCCATGTTTTCGTATTTTCTTGATAAATGACTATCAAACTAACTCAATGAAATTTTTCAATAGTTTTTTTTAACAAACTGACCAATGAATTTATAGGATTACCCATACATAGCTCAGTATGGGAATGTCACAGCATTGTATGGAACAGTTGAGAGAGCATTCCACTACAGAACTGAGATGCTCCGAGTTGTATTCATATAATTCTAAGTGCTGTATCGTAGGAAACTGGTCTTGTTTCAGTTTCGTTAAGATATTTCACCTCTCAACCAAGAGGCTTCTTCAGTTGTAACTCACTGGAAGAGATGTGCAGGCTTTTAAACTGTGTGGGAGTGTCCTTACAGAGTCGTTAAGGACACGTGTGAGCCCTGAGTTCCAGAATCGTTAGAGGCACTTGTGGGTCGTCGACTTAACCAGCCTTCATGTGGGTTGCTGGAGCTAGGTGAGCCTAGTGTGGATGGTTGTTAAGCTGTCTGGGGAGAGAACTCAGTACTGCATTGTTTGTGGGTGATGAATACTTTCGTAGGCAACAGATGGTTGTTCCAGCATGGCTTAGATGGATTCTTTTACTGCTCTTTCAAACCTTCTGTCTTTTCTTGCCAATATGTTTACATTGTTGTCCTCAAAGGAATGATTTTTCTCCTTCAGATGTAAGTGGAAAGCAGACTCTTGACCTGAGGAGTAAGCCCTCCTGTGTTCTGCCATTCATTTATAGAGAGGTTGTTTTGTCTCCCCAATGTACAAATCTGTACAGTCATACAATATAGGATATATTGTACATTAAAAAAAAAAAACAACATTTAACAGGTCACAGTGGAAAGCAGCAGACAGGTGCATCTGACTGCCTTTATTGAGGCTGAAAAATACAATAAACTGTATAGAAATGTGTGTGCAGCAGTCTATATGTATATTAGAAATACATGCAAATTGCTGTGGTGTATTCTTGATAGGTATAAAACACACACATATACTTATGTTTATCTTGCTATTCGCAATCCAATTTCATAATGTCAGTATCGATCATAATCCTAGCCCTCACCTTCTCTCTCCCTCCTTCATCCCACTGCTCTCTAAAAGACCCCAGGAATTAGCCGGTAAGGCACCGCGTCCGTGTAGCATTTCCAGTCCTTGCCATACTTGCTGCTGCAACGGTGTTCATCACGCACACAGCGGTGCACCAACAAGATGGTCATGTAAACTATGTAAAAGTATGGAAGCATGTGGCCAAAGCCACAGGCGGCACAGTAGGCCAGTGACCCCATCAGGTCACCAGTATAATTGAGATGGCGGGCCACTCCCCAGAAACCTGAGGTCATGAGCTTGCTGCGGTGGACGACACCATCAGCGGAGCGATACAAGCACTCGATGAACGTTGGCTTGCGGCCCCAGATTGAGCAGGAGCCCTCAGTACGGCGGAATAGGTCCTTCTGGTGGTTAGTGGATCGGAAGATATAGTAACCAACAAGGCCAAACAAGAGGACAGCCAGGGCATGGGCATCTGAAAGCTGGACTGGGTGGTACACCAGGTACAGACCCTGGAGACACGAGACAGTTCGTTTACTTATATGAAAGTACATGCAAGAGTGTAGCATACACAATCTCTCTATGACAGACACTCACACACGCATTGTGATATTACTCAACTTTAAAATATATGAAAACAATTTTCCTGATATCAGCGTGGTGTGTCACAACACAAGTATGGGAGTATTCATTGTGTGTGTGTGTGTGTGTGTGTGTGTGTGTTAGCATGCATATGATTGTTACCTGCAGTGTGTAGAGGTAGGGCAGCCAGACACAGTCACCCCAGCCTAGATACCATCCAAAGTGGTCATGGCAAATATCAATGGTCTTCAGGTACCAGGCCTCATTCCAGAAAAAATCCAACACGTAAATGGCCTACAAGAAAACACAAATGAAACAAGTTTCCAGTAATTATTATAACTCTTAAACCGTAAATCCTGTCAATTATGACCCATGAAGTCGGCATTTACACATCATACAGTTTGTTACTCTCACACAAGCCCAGTCACATACACATAACATTTAGCACAGGTGTACACGTTTAGTGAGACCAGACACGAATTCAAAGATCTATCTTATGATTTTAACACTTTCTGGAATCTCTTGGTTTGTTTCCATAATGCAGCACTTCTGCTTCCACATTAGGGCTGCGACTAACGACCATTTTGATGGACGACGTGTCATCTATGACAATTTTTTACTATATTTAAGTGGCAGCAGCGATAAAATACACTTTCTTTCCTTTAACAAAAGTGCATTTTGGGTATAAAAATCAGCATGCATAACATGCAGTTTGTTAAACAAACATTCTCTAGTCTAAAGACTAGTTGCAACATGCAACTTAATGAAGCAACAGGCCAATCACAGTTTATTTACAGTTTAATCGAAGCATCTGCTAATGTGAGTTGTTCCAAAGTTTCTTTTTAGTAAACTCTGTGAACACAAACAATGTTCTCAGTGCTCGTGTTCATATGTAGAGATCCTGGTGTTACTACGAGCAAAGTTTGTTTGTGTTTTAAAAATAGCGATTTTGATGCCATCGGTAATTTGTCCCTAGCACTCCCATTTAAAAGGAGTTTGACTGGAAAGCGAAAATACGGTAAATCTTAAAAGCGCCTCTTTGTTCGTAATTGTGCTTTTACACGAAGGTTTGACTCATAAACATTCACAAAAAAAGCCTAGGTTGCATTTTGGTGTGAGTTTCACTTTAAGATTTAAAGACACATTTTACTATGTGCTGTTGCTTTGATATAAAGGATTAAAAAATTGTGAAACTAAAGGGCTTACAGTTAATCTTCAAGTTATAGAACAAGTTCAACTTATTTATCTTATTACAAGTTGTTTAGGTTGTACGTTGTAAATCACTAAGGCAACTCGCATTGTGCTAATATTTTTTATATAGTTTTGTTTAAATTGTGTTTACTTCTTTTCTACTAGATTCAAAAAACCTGATTTAGGGCTGCTCTTATTTTATGCATGTATTTATTTTGATATTGTTTTGTTAAAGCTTGTTTAGTTATTTTCTACTATTTACAAAAAAAACAAGGGGTTGTGAACCACTCAGGAATCTGATGTAAGCTGCTCTTATTATTTTTTAAAATCATTTTTGATCAAAAGACAGATGTTTAGTTTTGCTGTAAAAGATTTCAGTTGTTGAATAAAAGGTTGAATAAACTTATCACTCATTGTTGGTTACTTAATGTAATTATGAAGCTAAAATGTTCCATTTTAAGATGGAGAGCTCAAAAGGTTCAAAGGTTTGTTTATTGTCATTCAATTCACGTTTGCACATGACAGAACGAAACATGTACTTAGGTCCCAGCACAATAAAAGCAAGCAATAAAAGATAACAATAAGAATATCTTTAAAACACAGACAAAAGTCATACTCAAAACATTCACAAAAAGAGGTGAGTTAGTGCAGGTTAATTGTCCACAAGATAGCAGCAGTGCAGCATAACATAAAGTGCTATTCAGGTCATCTGATGAAAATTCCTGTATTTTTTCATATCACAATATATATCGCAGGGTTAAAAAAAATCGCAATGTCAGTTTTATCCAATATCGTGCAGCCCTACTCTCTTCTGGGAGCAGATATTCCCAAAAGTCACCTTGCTAGTTTAGACAGAGCAGGAAAACGACCCTCATTTTCCTTCCGATTTAACAGCTTCAATGTTGCTCCTGTTCCCGGTCACAAGTGCGCATGTGGTGTCAGTGCATCAACGAGTTGGGAAAAGTGAGATGTCTCACTCTGAGCTAGTTCAATTGGCTATGGTGAAACATTGTTTAGCATGGCAGTGCATGCCATGGGAAACACACATGATGACGTCACTAAAGACTAGTCAACTAGTTGTTGCACCCCTATTCCACATAATAAATTAACTTTTTCAACAGATATCATTCCATCCAATTCATCCATCCCTCTTTGTCCTTACCTGCAGTACATTGACCAGGATCATGGAGTTGGTGACCTGGCTGTACAGTTCCTGTTGCTTGGCCATGTAGGACAGGTTGATTAGAGTCCAGGCTATGATGCCAGGTCGACCGTTGAAGAAAAGTTTGAAGTCAAACCACTCCCCAATGCGTGGGTTGAACTCAATGCCCATCATGTAGTCATAGAAGAGGTTCCCTGTGAACTTGCTATGGAATCACAAAAAAGGTGGATGCAAACAAGTTGAGACAGTTGTGCACTAATTACTAGTAAAGAACTAGTTAATCTTTAGATATTATAAGGATCTTCCAGACATAGATAACATTTCTGCAGTAGAAATCTGCTCCAATGAATTGTCATCCTGTTATCAGTACTCACCAGTCCTCAGAGTTTGTGGGGAAAAGGTAAGCCTTTATGAACGCAAAGGTGGCAACAGCATAGCCCAGTATGTTAGCACACCACATCAGGGGGATCCAGTTGTCGAAGATGATGGTGGGAGAAAACCAGTGGAAAAAGTTGGCATTGGCATACCACAGAGCATGAGTAATGAGCCAACACTGCAGCCCGTTGATCTGGTACTTGTTAACGAGGCCTACAAGAGTGGATGGGGACACAAAATTATTTTGTTACAGAGTTCAGAGTTACCATCCTCCACAGGCACTGAGCCACATCGTTGTTACACTGGATCTTTGAAACAATGGCTGTGGACTGATGAGCTTGGCTGTGTGTGTTAATTACCAGCAGGGGTTAGTGCTCCGTCCTGCACCCCACCAACATAGCCAGGAATAAACTTATGAGTGATGTCAGGAACACACATATATAGGAACGCCTGGGGGAAAAAACAACCTGTAACTTGCTTACATTTGCAAAGACAATGGATTAACTCTTCTGCCTTACTCTAATACTTTTTCTTACCTGGAAGGCCACCCAGATGGTGTATATTTTGGCAGCTGACCAGGTGAAGGAGGCTGTCCGGGCCCAGATGGAGAGCAGTGAGGTCTCTCCTCGGAGCAACTCAAACAGAGGCTGGCTGACGGAGCACTGGTACTGATCACAGGCCATCACAAAGTAGAAGACAATGAAAGGGGCAAAGCACAGGAGGCCTATCACGGAGATCAGGGAAAACCAGTCCACTTCCCTGATAATAAATCCAATATACATACAGACACAGTATGAGGACATGACAGGAGAAAAAAACAGATATAAGAACATTGTTTATTTTTTTTTAAAAACATGACAATATATTATTAGCATGAACTCACAACTCATAGTTCTCTAAATGTATAGTGTGGGGTAATGTGTGAAATGTTACTAGAGTCAAATCAAGTGTTACAGGGTAAGATTACAAAATCAAAATAACCCAGAAATTTTTTTTCCCCCAAGAAATGTCTCCCTAAGTCTGACAGTTTCTTTTTAATTTCCACGTATGACTTTTAAACAAACTCCTGCGTAAGTCCTGAAATGAGATATTCACATTGCATACCTTAAACATGAAATTTATGGGCTTCGAAAGTTACTTTTCAAATAAGAAATGTTTGTTACTGTGTTAAATGTTGTGACCTTGTTTTCTAACAAACTTGCTATATTTGGTATATTCAAACTAATTTAGTACTCTCTCAAGGCAAAAGAAGGTATCAGCTAGTACATTAACATACTCAATGCTGACTATTTATGTAGCACTGAATACTGTTTGTTGTGCTCTGTATGCTGCAATACGCCTTTGACAAAGACAGTTATATATTATTAGTGTGGAGAGAGTCCCTCATTGGGTGCTCTACAGAACATCATTTCGTTAGTCTTGTCACATTACTAAAAAAAAAAAACCCATGAAGGACATAGAGAGACCCCTGACAAGGGGACTTAAATTGAGGCTTCGATGAGTTCATTGACATTTAGGTAATTTATTAGCTAGTGGATAGGTTGTTGTTGGCGATCACTGGGCTTTTATCACTGTCTTGGTGGACGTTAGCAGAGCATTGTTACTAGTGTTAGCGAAGACCAAGTCACTGGCTGTGCCTGAAAAGTCTGGACTTACTTTCGAAAACTGAAAGGACATTTTTAGCGTAACGGAGAGATTAAGGACCAAAAAGAGGTACAGGTTCAGATGTGAACAGTACCCAAACAAAGAGTCCAAACTGGCAGTGTTTCAGATGTGACTTTTCACTCTACCTTCTCCCCTTTTTTTTGGCTTACCGCAACAGTGGGGCCAGCCCTACAATCACATTTGTCCAAGGGAGTATGAGAGTAAGCAACAAAATTAACAGATTAGTCAAGGCTGTTGAGCTGAATTTGCACACTGGCTGTTTGCCTTTCAAAATGAATCTGGGAAATGGTTATTTCCTATTTATGTGTCGCACATAGGTAATAGCACTGATGCCTGAGGTGGAAGATGATGCTTTATATTATTAATATATTTTAATTTAGAGGCATACTGTGTAGGATTTGTTGGCTGGTGATTGGTAAAACACTATTAGGCTACAGAGTGAATGAAGAGAGTGAGTAGTAGTATCATGAAAAAACTGTAAATTAGAGAAATAAAAAGTTATTTTCTGATTGTGTCACAGTGGTTATGTTCTAAAATAAGTTATGTGGAAGGCTGCCTAACTGCTGGATTCTGTGTGACTGTTTAGCCATAAGTATGGGTGCTTTCATACATGGAATCAGAAATGGTTGTTCAGATATTCACAGTTCCACTTTTAGAGCACTCAAAGCATCCTCTTCATGAAGGTCCAATTCAAAATCATAATAGAAACAGAATTTAATGTAATTTAAACCAGTGATTCTTAACCATAGGGCCACGACCCAAGTTTGGGCCGCAAGCGCCACCTAGAGGGCCGCAAATAACTTTCAGTTTTGCACAGTGGGCCGCGAGGGCCGCGGGACTGCATAGGTTATCAACTGAAGACACCAGACAAAAGCTGTTATCCATGAGACGCTCAATTACAATGCAGCTTCCGACCACACGGTGGCAGTAATGTGTCAGTAAGTTGGTTAAGAAGCTCACAGAAGAACAGAAGAAGACATTCAGCTTGCTGCTCAGCTGTAGCCAGGGGCGTCGCACCCGTGATGGGTGACAGTTTTCCCGGTGAGAGGGTCCAGCACACACACTTTTTCTGCCGTTTATCCGCAGTTTTGCACAAACGCCTAACTACAGTCGCTCAGTTTCTCTGGCCGCTCTAGTCTGCGCTCGCTGCAGCTGCCTCCTCTCCCCCTCCCTCTCCTGTTGCTGCTTCAAACATGACACCGGCTTTGGGACTGACCGGCTGATGATTGGCTGTTCTGCCTTAAGTCCCGCCTCTCTTGCTATGTTAGATTTATTGTTCAGCTTGTGCTGATGATGCGGGAACAAACGCAAAATACCAAATAATAGCCGGGCGTTTATTTGTTTCTATCACTTAACAGACCAGGTGTTTATTTGGGACAGGCATTTAATTCCCTCCTCACAAAACTCCGGGATGAAAATGTCACAAACTTCGCCAGCTTCTCTGTGATTTCTCTGGCATCCTTCTGGGCACAACACGTGAAAAAGGCGAAGAAGAAAAAAGTGCAGTGTCAGTGGTCACGTCCTCTTCCTTGATGTTTTTTCAAAATAAATTAGACTCGGCATTTCTTTAGAACCGGCAGTTATTTACCAAAATATACACCTCCACCCAGCGTTCAAAGAGGACCACATGATGTGTTTTATAATGTTTTTATGTGTTTACATAATGTATGTAACACAGTTACTGTGATGATACATGACAGTTAAATATTGAATATGTCTATAATAACCACATCCTGACATGTAACTGTGATTTTTGATGGGTACTAATAATAAAAATCATGACAAAAAATTAACAAAGACTGCAGATCACGATAAGAAGCTGCAACTGGCAGTGAGCTGCTTTCTTTTCTGTTAGCAGTGAAGTGATGTACTCCATGACAGAACATTAAAGAATATGATAATATATAAAATAACATTTAATGGTAAAAAAAAAAGTACAGTTTCAGTAGGCTTCTATTATAAATATGCAGCATATATAGTTTATTATTATTATTATTATTATTATTACTACTACTATTTTTCTGCATATTCTTGACTTTGAATTAAGTTAAATTAAATGAATCAAGACCGATGTCACATTTACATGTCAGGGTTTAGTTAGACAAAAGTGGCGTCGACCCCCCCTAAAAGACTAACATTTTGGCAAGTATAATCCTGACTTCATCAACTACGGCTTTGTAAACGGAGGTAGCGAGGCAGAACCGCGAGCCCAGTGTGGAGTGTGGTCTGACGCTATCTAGTCTAACGAGGCATTAAAGCCCTCAGACTGGAGGAGTGCCGTTTGCGGACGGTGAACGCTGATGGCGCAAAGACTCATGGGAGCGAATTCTTACGTGTTGATGAGACTGTTGTTGTTGTGATGTGTTTCGGTTTGATGCTTCCTGTACATGTTCTGACTGTTGTTGTGTCCTGTTGTGTTCTGAGGATGTTTGATGTTGAATTGGCATAGACATTGATTTTGCAGTGTGCCACCATGGCCAAGTAAGATAGGGCGGGTGGTTATATGCATGAAACGTTTTTATTGAAAGGATGAGTCAAACTGTGGTCAGTACACGTTACCGCTTTTACAGTTCGGGACACGTGTCAAAAACGATAAACTGCAATATGAAGCTTTATTCTGCCCATGCCCATCACAGTATCTTGACAGACGTTCATTAAAAATGTTTGTGGTGATCACGTATGAACACGTAACTGTATTATTTATTCAACTTTATTAACGTATTACCATGATAAACTGTAAGTGGACTTGACTTATTGAATACAAATCAAACCAAGAGTGAGATCAATTAAACATATATGCAGTGTTGGAGAGACTTAAACTACATGTAGTTGAACTACACAGCTTAACTACAATTTGCTGTAACTTGCTGGTAGTTAAACTACACTCATGTGGCATCTAGTTCTAGTGCCTCAGTGTTAGAGCCTCTGAAGTTCCTGTGATATTGACCAAAAATGTCAGCTTTTGTTCTTTAAAAAATAAAACTTGAGTTGAGAGGCATATTTGTATGTGAATTTTTTGTAGGCTATTATATTTTGTTACATATACACCATATGTTGATTTATTTAATGCTGATTTAAATGAGTATAATGAGTATAAGTAGTTGCTAAAGCTACTTTTTTTAGCAGTAGTTTTACAAACCACATCTCTCCAGGAGTAGAAATGCAGTTTGTTAAAACTACTGCTGTGCTGAACTACATGTAGTTTTACATGCTACGCTTGCAAAGTAGCTTCCCCTCTGCATATACAGTGTTAATATTTAATGGGCCCCGGGCCACTCTGCACTGAAAAAATTGGGCCTTAAGGTCGAAAAGGTTAAGAACCCCTGATTTAAACAACATTCAAAATTGCCCTGCGTGTATTGTTTTTCCATTTTACATGTGTACCAACAGTGCTGCCAAAATGCAGGTGACTAACACTAAATACAGTGCTTGAATGCATCATGTGTAGACACAAATGGACCACTGAAACTGCTGCTCTGCTAACAGCCTTGCACATGCTTTGCCTCCAGTGGAGACATGATGTTTCAGTAAACATCTCAATTCTAATAGCAGGAAAAGCACAAGAGTAACTACTAGCATGATGAGAGCCCTGGTTCACTTAACAGTCTCAGAGAGTCAACATGCTAGATATGATGGCCCTTTAATAAGGGTGATTGGCTGCATCTGTGTTTTCTAAGTATATATGTCCCTTCTGTGACCTCTGACCTTCTGAATATTTATACTGGCCTAGCTATAGTATTAGAATTCACATTGTCCTGCTGATGAGAAACATCTGTTTATTCTGATTACCGTTTCATTTTTCTAACTTTTGCTTTTGTTTTCTGTTTCCACAAGCTGCATGCTGTGCTGCTCTCTCACTGACCACTCTCTATAGCTCTATAGTTCTCTATAACCACCTCCTCCTCCTCCTCTTTTCATTCAGACTTCCTTCTGATGCACCACAGGCCCTTGGTAACAGCTACCTTTCCTGGCACCTGTTGCCTCACATATTGATGGCTCTGCTGGATTGCTCTCTGTTTTACTACCCCCTTACATCTGTATTTCTGTAATATTTGATGCCTGTTCACTCTGATGTTTTCTTTCTTCCTGCTATTTATCTTGTGTGGCCTGCCCTCTTCCAGGTCACCACGGTGGAGAGGAGGTCATGTGGAATTGGCACCACTTGGAGATGCTTCGGCCTGCTCAGTTGTCCTCCTGGATCCACAAACTTTACATATATTATATAATTTCTATCATGTTTTCTTGTCAATGCAATTTATAAATTGTGATTTTGTTGTTGTGTCCTGTACATGTGACATCTATTGCACGTGTGTCCATCCTGGGAGAGGGATTCCTTCTCTGTGGCTCTTCCTGATGTTTCTTCCATCTTTTATCCCTGTTAAATGTTCACTCAGGCAATGTGATTGTGATTTTAGGCTATATAATAAAATTGTTTTGATTGGACAAATGCATACTTTATTAATCCCTTTCACAGAAATAAATGTTTTTCAATCTGTTGTTATTTTATTAATTTTTTGCACACACAGGCCCATAATAAACACATGCATAAACAGTACTGATACACATGCATTTATGTGTGGAGAGATTTCAGAGTGAGGGGGTTGCTCTATGGTCAGACTATAGACCTCTAGACTTCAGGATCTGGTGCCTTGCTCAGGGGGAACCCAGCAGTGCCCAGCAATTTGAATAGGCACCTCTCCAGTTACCGAACTAACTGGCCACCCTCCGGTTCCAAAGCCAGGTCCCCATGCACTGAGCTACTGCTGCTCCAAGACCATTCTACATATAGTAGATACTTCTACATTAAACCACTATTTTGTAAGATTCAAAATAAAAGAACTTCATGTGAGGCAGACTATAATGTATTATCTTACACTGTTCAAGGAACAATAAAACAAATATATTTTGCAAATAGCTAAGTTTTTGGTTTTATTTAATGTGTGATTCTAGAACTTTAACTCTACATAGTTGTCCAATCTAAAGTTATTCCTATCAATCTCAATGTATGTTTTAGGTGGGTAGGTTTAGGTTTGAATTTTCAGGTACAAGACATGTGATAGACTTATAATGGAGTCAAGTGCATTACATTACAAAATGGCCTTTAGCAACCTGTGACATAATAAGAACTTACCATGCTCTTCCCCACTGTGCTGGCTCCTCACTCTGTTCTGATGTTTTCCCATTGGCACTGGGCTGAGTACGTCTCCTGGTGGCCTCCATGCCTGCTGTACCATTTGTTTCTGCTGAAGGATCAGGTAATGAGGTTAGGATCAGTGGTGCAGTGGCCAACTGAGCGTTGTACACACTACCACTTCTACAACACTTCTTTAAAGAAAGTCCAGCATACAATGGGAGTAACCAGACATAGGAGCAGTAGGTAATGGTACAAACGAACAAAAGATATATTATTTTCCTCTTTTATCACTTTTAGAATTGGTGTCTTTTTATGTGGTCTCTTTGAATGAAAGCTCTGAAGGGTCAACACAGGTCAAAATGATGTAGCTCAGTCCCAGATGCCAAACCTTTATAAACAGATAATGAAGTAATATGTCTGTCTGGCAATTAAAGTACATGTCCTTGGAGATGTGAGATAACAAACAGAGCCTTGAATGGAGGTCAGCCTGATAAAGCTAGCACGTACAGCAGGCTGTGGATACACTAATGATGTCGACATATTTATTCAAATGAAAAACAAACGTTTAGTTCTCTCTAACTGTTAATATCTCTCTGCCCCCTTCGCCCGCTCGCTCTCTCTCTCTCTCTCTCTCTCTCTTTCTCTCTCTCTCTCTCTCTCTCTCTCTCTCTCTCTCTCTCTCTCTCTCACACACACACACACACACACACACACACAGTTATGGCCAATGCTGCAAGTATTCACACCAATGCTACAATAACTAATAGAACAATGAGCTGAATGCCTCCGTTTCTCTGTTGAGTCCATGTTAGCATGTTTTCCAGCAGTTTCGCCCACAGACTGATGAAATACGTATGAAGAGAGGGAAAAGATCCCCCGTTGCATAACGTTAACCGACCTCAACAAATTGAAACATTTCACTATTGTCTGAATTTATGTTCACGGAATTGAATCATCTTGCGGGTGCTTTTTGTCCTGATGCTAAGTTACTGTGAGCTCCTCAAACAATGGTAGCTTAATTAACCACCAAATATCCCTGTCCTGAACGGTAGGCTACGTCTTAAATAACATGCCGACATTATGGACATCATTTGACGTAAACTGGACGTTATACTGGATTAAAATCTTGTTACAGGCGCGCTATTGTACACTCACCCATAGATAACTGCACCGCCGGACAGAGTGCTCGGGACCCAGCTCGTGTTTCCTCCTGGACCAGGTACTGCTATCACATAACCGCTGGACATAACTCGCTGCCCCCCAGGCTCCGCCCATAACGCCACTACGTATTAAAATTCAACCAATGGTTTTCGTTAAAAGGCGGACCTGTGGAGTGGACCGGCATTTGATTGGACAGTGCTAACTGGAGCCACCAGCACCTGATAAAGTCTCCAGTGGTTGAATGGGCGTCAATGTAAGTACTGATCAGGCAGTGTTATGACACAGCTAGCACCGTTATCTACTTTGGTGTCCCAAACACTGGCCTTGAGCATGCTGGCTTTTTATAACAGGTGATTATGTCAGTATGATATCAATGATAGATACATGAAGACATTAACAGCCAAATTTTCTGAGATATTTTTTTTTCATTGTTTCATCTTAATGCTTTCTAAAGTCTAATTGCAATGCTTAAAAAACACCAATGACATAAATGTTTGTAAAAAAGTAGTGCTATAGTGTTACACCTATACAGCAAAACAAAAAAACAAAATACACACAATTTTATTTTAAACTTGGACAGACAGTAAGACTGTAATTGACATGTGGGTATTACATGCACAGACAAAACAGAATTGCTGTTAAATAATTGTTTCTGGACAGGCAGCTAATATAAATTGAGACTAATCTACAGTTCTGTAGATTCACATAAACACATCATTCTATAGTGTTTCAGTCAATTCAATACAGAAATGGAATTCGAGAGGAAACTGAAGTCCAACCCAAATTAGGAACATCTAATCTCATGATATGATCCCTTTTAACTGTAGCAGATGATGAAAACAGGTCGGTTGGTGCCCAAGATGTACATACATCTGGCACTGCAAACAAACAGTTGTCTTGAGTTCCAGTAGGGAGTGAGAATTGTCTCCTCTGTGACCTGAATGAAATGAAAGGCATATTTTAATTTACTCTTTCAGTATTGTGGTTGCCACAAGTGGGCAGTTGCTTCTGAGTGTCCTTCCTTAAAATTCTCCAATATTTCCTCATTGTTACTGTTGTGATTATTTGTAATTTTCATTTCATTAATTCATTTGTTTTTTCTTGTGTGGAAATAAAATGTTCGTAGATCCATAATAAAATCTGCTGTGCTCCTGTTTCCAGGTGCATGTACATAAATGAAACACTAGAGGGTAGTACTCAGCTTTTAATATACAGACACCTGCTTTAAATGACACAAGGTTGGGTTGCTGACGCCTTTGGTGGACTAAAGTCATCAGAGTCTGTTCAAGTCCATTCCACCATCACCATAATCTGTCGAAATGGGCTGAAGTGAACTGAATTTTATTTATTTTTTCCAGCCTGTCAAATTGAACCAATTTAGATGTTTGACATTGTGCTAGATCTAGCAAAGCACAGAACTTGCTCTTCATGTACAGTATGATGACAGCGATCTCTGAGAAAATAATATAAACAGCTGCCCATTTTAAATTTCATTCTTGCATATTAGCATTTGTATAAAGATATCAACATCATAATTTACAGAATTTGAGAGCATTTTATTCCATGGGTTTTATCACAGGACTGAGCACTATTGAAAAATGCTGCCCCAAATCTCAGTGTCACTTAGACCGTTAAATGTTAAGAATAAATGAACAAGAGTAGGAGAGAGTCCTGTTTATGTTTCTATCCACCTTTGGAATGTGTTGAAATGTAAACGGCCGTTTAGGGGTACTTTTTCTTCAGTACTGGCTTTGATATTTGGAATTCCTGTCTCATTACTTTTCACTGTCTTGTGCCAAGTTAGACATTTCTCTATCATATTATCCCTTGCATGTATTCAGCACCAGACATCCTCCATCTGAAACTCTTCAAGACCCCGACACTGCTGCTGAGAAATGTAGCTGTATGATCATTGGACAGAAGCAACATTTAGGTTGATTTCAGTAATGTTGAGAGGATATTGCTATTTTCTTTAATTATAAAAAGGAAAAAAAGAACTTTGTCCTGATTTAATTCTTCTCCAGAAATTCTACTGTGCCTAACAATCTCTCTCCTATTCCCCTCTGCAAGTCCCCTTGTTTTCTGTTTTCTACCAGTTCTCTCCGTCTGTGTCTCTACAGTCCACATTCTCTTTCCATTCCTCTCTTCTATACTCTTTGATCAAATGCCTTGTTGCTATGCTGCATCCTGACAGTGTGATGTATCTGGGCCAAGCAGCAGACATCATTGCTTCACAACAAGTCTGAGACAAAGAAGAGATTTTATGCTGCTGGCACATTTGGTTACCTTGTGAAATTTGGAATTTGATATAAAAATGCACCAGTCTGCTCTCTCTGCAAGGAGCTCATTTATCGAACACTTTGGGTAACCTGTGTGACATTGTGAGATTCCTATGTTTCGATCATATCCTTGCACTTTATGAACCACAACACAGTAAAGTAACACATGGTAGGTGCACTGTATTTACCCTTATGATTTTTTGACTTTCAGAATTCTGAGAAATGCTGAAATACAGACTATGCTTTATAAAGTGCCTCTCTCGGCCCCTAAAACCCCAAAACTGCACAGAATATAGGCTACATATTTTGTATGCCAACAATGAGATCAGCTGTCAGTGATGACACAAAATGTTGATGATTCGTAAGTGTCCAAAATCTCAATTTACTGCTCAGTATAGCCTAAGATACACAGGGTGTATCATGTAGAGCACAGCCATAGATTAAAATTATAAAAACAAATCAGCAGCCATAGTCACATACACAAATATAGGTATAGAACAAAGATGTGTGTACGTATGATCAATCAATCAATCAATCAACTTCATTTATAAAGCACTTTTCATACATGAGTATGTAGCACAAAGTGCTTTACACAGGAAACATAAAACAATAATAAAGAAAGCCCCTCCCTCCCACCCTCCGTACTATATACATGCACACATACGTACACACACATACACACACACACACACACACACACACACACACACTCTTACTACAGGAAATAAGGAGACATGGCAAGGCACTGAGGATTGAGGAAACGCCACCTTTGGGGCCGTCCACACTGGGAGGAGTCACAGGCTGTGCCACGGGGGGCACCAGTGCCCAGGCCCCCCAACCCTGACAGACAACAGCTGGCTGGGCCAAAGGGACCCAAGGACAGCACCCCCAGCAGCATCCCAGACACAGCTCCCAGTGTGGAGGACCCCCCTGAGGAAACTCTAGAGTTAACCCTTAAAAACTAAAAACATAAGATAGGATAAAAACCCTGACAAAAGATAATTAAATGAAGTGAACAGTTAAAGGGATAAAATGCATAAGATAATAATAAATAAAATAAAATAGTATCGAAGATAAATAAAAAAATTTTTTTATTCAAGATGAAAATAATTTAAAAAAAACAACAAAAAAAAAAAACAAGATAGAAACAACAACATAAAATACGATAGAACCACATAAGAATGGAATAAGAATTTAAAATATTAGTTAAAAGCCTGATTAAAAAGGTGTGTCTTTAACCTTCCCTTAAAAATATCAACAGTCTCTGCAGACCTGAGGTTCTCCGGCAGGCTGTTCCACAAGCGGGGGCCATAGTGGCTAAATGCCGCCTCACCGTATGAGATGCAATAATTCTATATCCCCCATTAAAATGTAGTTTTATTTGTATTTGTTCAATGGTAGCAAATCAGAAAAAACTACTTTTCTATAGATGCCAGTACAAGTCTACTATCTGTAATTTGGTGTTGCTAGTCAGTTTGTCTGTTTTGTGACAGGTAAGACTCTTTTTCTATTTCAGTTCATTGGTTATTCAACAAACTTGGCGGGTTAATACAAAAGAATATGACATTATTACCAAGTGCAAGGAGGATGGTCTGTGCTCTGTCTGTGTACATATTTGTGTGATCAGTATAAAAATAGCTGGCAGTGGTGTGTGTGTGTTGGAGGGGTGGGGGTGGGGGATTTGCCTGACAAATCCTACCCTAATCAGCTCCCTTGGGATAATGCATATGTGCCTGAATGCATAACATAACATGTACATGCAATTTTCAGAATGTATTAAAACTGTGTACATGAGCTAGGATTGTGCATATTAGTGTGTGTATGTGTGTGTGTGTCCCTTTAATGGTGTTTAAGTGTCTAATGAATATGAGGGCCCATGTTGCCACAGAGATGCAGTGCAACATGGCTCCTAAATAATTTACTTTAAATGAAAGTGAAAAATTAATGAGAGCAGATCCTCTCCTCTGTTTGTCCTCCCCCTTTCCCCCTCTCCTGTGGTCCTGATGTAAATGTCTTCCTCCGCTCTCCGGCTCAGTTAGCCTCACCATCAGTATTGTCATCAACATTAAAATTCAAGAATCTGTATTTTATTTGTCTTACATGGGTCCATGATAAAACACTCTCAATACACTTTAATATTTGGATGTACACTAATTCTGTGCCTTTTTATCCATATTTAAATAGATCTTGTTGCCAGTCCAGCCCATCTTCATCAGAAAGACGACCATATATATAGGTCAGCTGTGCAACTAGATTATTATGACCCATATACAACGATCTCTAGTAGCCATAGTAACTATTGCAACAGCAAAGAAGGAAGTCAGACAAAGTAGTTTAAAGAGGAATGGGTGGACCGGCAAGTCAAACATTCAGAGGTAAATTTGTAGTTGAATTACCCAACATACAAAAGTTAAGTCACATCATTTTTTAACCTAAATGACAATGTTTTTCAAAAATCAACACTGGACATTCCTTCAAGAGTCAACAGTGACTTTTTGAGTTGTGTTCCCTAAGTAATGTAATGAATGTAAATAATGTAACTAAAGTGACATTACTTACAAGACTGAACATAGATGTAGTATGACCTAACTACCTGACCACTGGAGCCTAAACCTAGCCAGTAGTTTTGTGCCTCAACCGAACTGAAGTACAACAGTTTGACAACGTTATAACAGTCCAGAAATTGTGTCATGACGTGTACTTTTTGTTATTAAACTTTATTTTAAAATTCTAACTGGAGATTGCATATTACATATTATTACCAGTTTACTCACACAGCTTTTCACTTATAAAACTGATTCTAGAGGGGAAGGTAGAGTCACAGTTTGAAGCTAAAGCCCACTGACCAAGCAGCTAAATATGATAAGTAGGGAATGAGAATTTGTTGGAGCAACAACCTGCTGAGACTTTGACGTATGGATAAGAAACACATAACTGATACATAGTACTGCTGTTTTTCTTGATGTCAGCCACGTCTTTTTAAAGGTGTTATTAATTATTTGATGGAACCCTTAGATCTACCGTCAGTCTAGTTCTGTTGTGATTTTGAGGCTGCCCTTCCTTTTCACAGTTTCTCTACCTAACCTTTGCATTATCAGTCAGTCAATAAAATCCTTGGCCCTGGGAGAAGATTCATCAACATACTGTTTCAGTTGAAGCTGATACTGGCTGATATTCTTCATTGATACTGATTGTGAAATTACTAAAACAAATTAATATTAAATGCAATTTGTTAGAGATCGGGATCGATTTTGGCATGAATGGAAATCTTAATTGCTCTCTTCAGTGATGTGGACATGATAATCATGGTTATTTTCTATATGGTGCATTTTCATGCATATTAATCATATCAATTATTACCAGAAAAGTATAGTTGAATATTTGGTTCTAAACCCTGGAAAGAAAGAAAAACCTAAGCTAAAGCTAAAATAATAAAAGGTTTGTATTAGTTGAACTAACAACATCATGATGTCATCGGAAATTCATATGGGGGATGAATAATGGGGGAAAGAGGGAGGGGGGATGCCAGTAAAGGTTGGCATCAAGCACAGGCCATTGCTTCATATTCAGCACATGGGGCACAATCTACCAGGTTAGATACCACGGTGCCCTTGAAATTCAATTTACTTGTACAAAAATTAGCCTCATAGTGGAGCTGTTAAGCTCAATAATCTTGCTTTTTGTGAAAGAAGCATGAAACTTTCAGGGTTTGTTCTTGATGACCTAAGCTTTAATTTAAGATGTGGAGGCATTCTCAGTTTGACCCCTGAGGTCAGCTAGAGGTCATTGACCTCTGTAATATGTCATTTTCATGCACAAAATTGTAAATGTGTGTATCTTAGGATCTAAATGTGATCAAAATGAAAACCAAATATGTATTTCCAAGCTTCTGGGCATGAGGAACTCATTTATGCCATTGATAGCACTCTAAGAAGTCAACATCATTAAGTGCAGTGAAGGTAACTAGGAATGTGATTGACTTAAGGCGAGACACTATAGGTGAATAGGGTAAAGAAAAAAAAAAAAATAGATATCACCATGAAACTTTCTCAGTTGATTACTCATGTTAAGCTAAGAAAAAAAGTATTGCAAGTTTTTTGTATTTTAATATTTAAATATGCAAATGAGGCCTTATCTAATTAAAAATGTGCACATTTGCATACATTTTAAAAAACAAAATCAGATTGTGTGATAAAGCTAGGCAAAAATTGGAATAGGAATTCTTTCTTTCTTTCTTTCTTTCTTCTTTCTTTCTTCCGAGGAAGTCATACTTCCCAAGGGCGAAAACTCACCAAACTTAACAGAAATGTCCAGCCCCATGCCAGATTGACTTAATTCCAAGGACATGTCAATATTCCTCCTGGGGGATCAACATTACATGCTACAGTTTTGAAACTTTCACCAAACTGTAGCCCCAATACTGCTGAAACTTTAGTCCACTTAAACTTATTACAAATTATGAAGTCAATCACTCAGTTTCTTTCAAAACCTGTAAAACTTATAAAACCTATCTCCTCCCACAATTTTTGCTCAATTGTCACCAAACTTGCTAGAGAGCATCTTCAGACCGTCCTCCACAAAACTTGTTTCTCTGATTTTTGATTTATCAAAAATTAAGCCTACAGTGCATCAAAATGTTTGACTGTAAACAGTACTGTAAACATATACTATCAAATTCTTGCTAAATACATTTTCAATCTTCCTGAAAAAAATTGAGAATATTTTGGAGTCATGGTTGATGAAGTTTGGCAAATATCAGAATTTTATCTCAAAAACTGAATTTTTGAGAACATTTTGAATTCTGCTCTCATGGGAACAACTGGAGTCAATGTAAGACTGGCATTTTTAAACATCAGATCTTCTCTTATGAAGCAAAACACTTAGAGTTAAAAACAAATCGCCAACATTTCCATGCTGTCAAGATGCAATTTATGTATTATCAGATTTTTGTTTAGGTAACAGAATTTCTGACATTTTGACCATTTTTGAAATCTTCCTTGACAACAGCTGCCTGGACAGTGAGTCCCTGCGTTGACAAATGCAGCTACACAGCTGGTCTCACTTCCAGCCAATTAGCTCAGCGAGTTAGGAGCTGGTTCTTGGTGTCAAGGGTTGTGTGTTTGAGACCCAGCAAGGGTGATGATGATAGAGCAAGATGTCCTCAATATGAAACACAAGACAATTGTCCTGATGGTGGCATCACAGCAAGCCTCTAAATTAAATAAAAACAAATAGCTTGGACTGGAGAATGGGTGAACGCTAACTGAATTTTGCATAAAGGTCCAGTCTCATGCCAGATTACTTCAGCTGTAAACCCAAGTCAATAGTCCTGATGGTTGCGCAACAGCAATCGTCTAAATTTAAAACTTTGAAAATTCATAACAAATCAACCTGCTAGAACTTCACACTTTCATCAAACTGTAGCCCCTGTACTAAAGAAACTTTTGTACATTTAAACCTATTAAAAATTATGAAGTCCATCACTATGTTTTTTTAAACTGTAAAACGTATGAAGACCTCCCACAATTTTTGCCTACAGTGCATGAAAATGTTGACTGTGAACACTACTGTAAACATATAGCCTACCTGCAAATAAATAGATAGATAAACAAATCTTCAATGTTCATGAAAAAATTGAACATTTTTTAGAGTCATGGTAGATGATGTTTGACAAATATCAGAATTTTACCTAAAAAGCTGAATTTTTGAGAACATTTTGAATTCTGCTCTCATGTGTATAATTGCAGTCAATGCAAGCAGCATTTTTAAACATTAGTTATTCACTTATGGAGCAAATTAATCATTTTTAAAAACAAATTACCAACATCTTCATGCTGCAATATGTGTATTTTCAGATTTTTGTCTTGATAACTGAATTTTTTACAGTGGTGTCAAATCTGCCTGCACAACAGTGAATGGCTTAATCAATTTGTCAAGCCACTGTTATAATGCCACTTGCCAAATAGCTCAAAGCGATAGATGACAGTCTTTGGTTCCAGAAGTTGTGAGTTCAAGCCTCAAGTTGTCCAAAGTGAATATTGTTGTCAACTGTCTTGTCTTCCTGTTCTCCTGTTTGTTGCTCAGAATTGCCTAATTTTGCCAAAAAATTGCCCGGACCAGACCCATCGCTGCGCAGCAGCTATAATTTTGATTTTGCCATTATATTTCATCTTAAAAGCTATTTACTTGGTGTCATTATTTTCAGCACAACCTCACATGTGTGACTGTACAGTTATTTTTTTTATTTTGACATACTGTATTAACACAATGGAGATGGATATGTTTAACAAACCATTATTTTTTTTTTTACTAATAATGCAAATATGAATTGTTGTTTATCTAAATGTGTGCATACATTTAAAAAATTTACAAAGTTATATGTAACTATTTACATTTAAATGCAGGCAATGCTCAGGTCTGCCTGAGCTCCTTCCAGCTGAATGAAGAGCTGGACTGCCTGCTCCATATTCAGCTTCTCCTCTATTCTGACTCATTAAACAAAAAACGACTCCACTACTCACTAAACACACTACACCAAACACTACATAACACACTAACTACACACTCCAAACACGCTAAATGTCACAAATCTCTCAACTCTCACACACACCGACCGTAGTTGCCTGTCAATCATCCGCCTAGGTCCCTCCCACAACTTCCTGTTCTTCAACAACCAAACTTGCTGCTTGGACACTTTCGTGACAAAAGCCGTTTTTACGGTTTCTTCCTGCACCAGACACAAAGCAAACGTGACGGCAATGTTCGCGAAAAAGCATGGCGGACAACATTTACCCTAGGTCCGGTTTTGGACGTGCCGATGCTTCCGGTCCGTCGCTTCAGGAAGGGGCCGTGTAGCTAGCCGCTAGCGGCTAGCTAGCGGCTAGCTAGCGGCTAGCTACACACGAACATCCACAGATTCCGATTCCACTTTGTTGTCCGCGCGTCTTCCGGATCTCCTCAGACCCGAACAGACTCGGTCCAGACTCGTTTAATCTCATTAATCCACAACAGTCAGTTTAGATGCACAGAACAGAACGGGACCGAACCACTGGCAACATCCCGGTCCAGCTCGCGCCGCTGCAGGTATAAATCTGCTTGTTTCTTAAGGTGGGGGGTCGCGATGGGCTCTGCAGTGATTGGCTCTGGTGCGCGCGTGGCCACGGTGTGCAGTGATTGGCCAGATCGGTGGACATGCTCGTGGAATTTGTAAAGCATTTATGAAATAATTTATTAACGGTATCATTGCAGTCTAAACAAACGCGAAATAGCACACCCTTGAACCACGCAGCAGCCATGTTGAAACTCTCAGGTCAGTCTGATCCTGATCCGCAGAGATATTTGAGGAACACACACATACACACACACACGAGGGGAAAAATTATAATTATTTAAATTATAATTATAATTATAAATTATTTTAGCATAAGGCTGCAACATAACAAAATGTGAAGGGTGAAGGGGTCTGAATACAACTGGAGGTAATGTGTGTGAGATCAGTCCGACAGGCTGTAATGCAGCAAAAACACAGACCATCTCATGGGACTGCTAAAAAGACACCCAGATGGGCATTATGATGAGTCACTTCACAATCATTTATTTGGAGAAATTCCAACGCTACAGCACAGACAAAGATGATTTAGAACAGCAAGACTAAACAGTAAGCTCGACTTGTGTTAGATTGCAGAGGGAGGAAAAGCCAGTTTTGTTCTTAATTACTGATTAACAGTGATCTGAATAACTGTGGTGGCAGTTCACAATGCATTTTCTGTCCTCAGCATGACCTATGTGCTGTTAACACATCCACAGCTACATTTAACTGGAGGAAATGTATCTCAAGTGGCACAATAAAATGCATTTACAGCATACTGTACTGGGCTTTAATTTGGAGGGAAAGGTCAAAAGTTTAAGGAGGAACACGTGTAGCCTTAAACAAGTGTCTGTTTTTGTCCAAGATCTGACCTGGAAGCTGTGCTCAGTTCATTTCCTGGTTTGTGAATTATAAAAGCTGTTACTTTTAAAGTCATGAATTTACTGCTTAGCTGGTCCTCATGCCTATGGGGCATCTCTTATGAGGGGAATAAAACAGACACAATAAATTAATCATCAGACTTTTTTTTAAATGCCTTGAGCCACAACGGAAACATGTACAAAGAAAAATATACAGTACAATGTGGCAAAAGTCAATTAAATTAATGTATGTGAGAGATGTTTCCTGTAACCGCAATTCTGCACGGTGGATAATTAATCAATGCTTTTTTCTGATCTTGGAAAGACTGGAAGCAAACTCAGGCCAGTTTGGACCACCAGGAGGAGATTTTAGGCCAGGGACAGAGGAACTAGTTGAGGAAAGCTGGTGGGGAGCAGCACTGAAATAGGCACCAGATACAATCCCAGCTGAGCAGACAAGAGAACCAGGCTCTGCACCTTCCAGGACCCTGACCAGGACAGTGACAGAGAGAATGATGAAGCAGCAGGTTCAGACAAAGATGTGAGTGGGGGAGGAGAGAGGATAAAACAAAGGCCAATGTGACTAAAATGAACGCAGAGCGTCCAACTAAGCACAACGCAGCTGCAGACCAAAGACCCAGTAGCAGACCAAAGCCATGGTACTGCTTTCAGTGTGGTGAAGATGGCCATATTGTACCCTCATGTCCTAATGATCGAAACCCAACTTTAGTAGCTGCTAAGAGAAAGCAACTTAAAGAGAAACAGTCCCTGTGGGACAGTCAAAACAGTTCAGTTCATACACAGCCTTTAAACTAGATTCAGCCTTCATTGCGGGACAAATGAGAGCTAAACACAGTAACAGACCCACCCCTGATACTGAGCACAAACCCAAGAAAAGATTTTCTCGCAAAAAATCCACCTTTGTGCAGATACCCAAAGGTTTGATTGGAGCTAAGTACACTGCTCATGTACTCATTAATGGACAGACATGCAATTGCCTTCTTGATACAGGATCGCAAGTAACCACAGTATCGCAGTCATTCTATGAGAACAACCTCTCCAACTTGAACATTCACCCCCTAAATGAGCTGCTAGAAGTAGAGGCTGCTAATGGTCAAACTGTACCTTATTCGGGCTTTATAGAGGTAGATGTTACCTTTCCCAAAGACTGTTTTGGTTCTGAAATCACTGTGTCCACCTTTGCATTAGTTGTCCCAGACACACGATCTAATGCACAGTCCAAACTGTTGATAGGCACTAACACCTTGGATCTAGTGTATGAGACTTATGCCATGACAAACACAGATCCTGAAGCCCTTCCTTATGGTTACAGGGTTGTCCTGAACATAATGCAGCAAAGAAATAAGCAAAAAGAAAACAGCAGCATAGGGCTAGTGAGACTATCCGGAAAAAAAAACAGAAGTTGTCCCTGCAGGTCAAAGCCGTGTCTTAGAAGGGTCAGTTCATGTCAACAGCCAAATCTCAGATAGGTGGATTGTAGTTGAATCGCCTTCATCATCTTCCTTACCAGGAGGAATGTTAGTTACGAGATGTTTGCTTAGCCGCCCTGAAAGTTCATCACAAAAGTTGCCGGTAGTGCTGCGCAACGAGAGCAAGCATGACGTTATCATCCCAGCTAAGAGTGTTATAGCTGAAATCCATGCCTTGCAAGAAGTAGTTTCAAAAAAACAAACCCCTACAGATGTAACAGACTCCGATAACACCCAAAAATCCACTGACAATTCAGAGTTAAACTTTAATTTTGATGACTCTCCACTTCCAGCTGAATGGAGGAAGAGAGTAGAGCTAAAGTTGAGTGCTATGCCAGAGGTGTTTGCACAACATGACTCTGACTTTGGTCGAACAGACAAAGTTAAGCACCAAATCAAGTTAAATGACGAAACTCCCTTTAAGCATAGACCACGACCCTTGCGGCCACAGGATATTGATGCTGTGCGGAGACATTTGCAAGAACTTCACGAAGCAGGTGTAATTCGTGAGTCTGAGTCTTCCTTTTCTTCACCCATAGTGGTGGTTAGGAAAAAGAATGGAGATGTAAGACTCTGTGTTGATTACCGAAAATTGAACCTACAGACTATCAAAGACGCATATGCTCTCCCTAATCTGGAGGAAACTTTCTCTGCGCTTACAGGTTCAAAATGGTTCACTGTCTGTGACCTCAAGTCCGGATACTACCAGATCGAGGTAGATGAGGCTGATAAACACAAAACTGCCTTTGTGTGTCCATTGGGGTTCTGGGAGTTTAATAGGATGCCCCAAGGCATAACTAACACTCCCAGTACATTCCAAAGGCTAATGGAGAAGTGCATGGGTGATATCAACCTAAAAGAAGTACTGGTGTTTTTAGATGATCTTATAGTGTTTTCAGAAACTCTTGAAGAACACGAAACCCGCCTTCTTCATGTCCTCAGCCATCTCAAAGAGTACGGATTGAAACTGTCCTTGGAAAAATGTAAATTTTTTCAAACATCTGTTAAGTATCTAGGACACATAGTGTCCCAGCATGGTGTTGAAACAGACCCACAGAAAGTTGAGGCCCTAAAAACCTGGCCAAGTCCACGAAACCTCAAAGAGCTGCGTTCATTCTTGGGGTTTGCTGGTTATTACCCGCGATTCATCCAAGATTACTCCAAGATAGTGAAGCCACTGAACGACCTTACTGCGGGTTACCCACCACAAAGAAAGAGTAGTGGATCAAAAGAGAACAGTGGTCAGTACTTCCAGCCAAAAGAGCCTTTTGGAAGTAGGTGGACAGACAGCTCTCAAAGAGCTTTTGAAACGATTATTGACCGGCTCACTACAGCCCCAGTGTTAGGTTTCGCTAACCCAAAGCTCCTGTATGTATTGCATACTGATGCAAGTACAACTGGTCTGGGAGCTGCACTCTATCAAGAGCAGGAAGGGAAGATGCGTGTTATTGCATTCGCCAGCCGTGGATTGTCAAAGAGCGAATCTCGCTATCCGGCTCACAAACTTGAGTTTCTGGCACTCAAGTGGGCAGTGACCAAGAAGTTCTGTGAGTATTTGTATGGAGGCTCCTTTACAGCAGTCACAGATAGCAACCCACTAACTTACATACTAACCACAGCTAAGTTAGATGCAACAAGCTATCGCTGGTTGTCTGACCTCTCCACCTTTACATTCCAACTTCAGTACCGAGCAGGGAGGTGCAACCTCGATGCAGATGGCCTTTCACGACGACCCCATTCTGAACCAGTTAACGATCTGGTTACTCAGAAAGAGGAGGAACGAATCCACAAATTTATTCAACACCATCTACCCGAGTCTAAAGATTTCATTCATGTCTCACATAACACTGTTAGCGCAGTCTGTGAGAAACACCTGATTTGCCCACATTTGAACATCAATGAACATGATTCCATCCCTCTTGTAACATCTCTCGCTATGTCAGCCAAAGCTATTCCAGACAGCTTTGAGCAATATGACGGGTTTCCTGTCATTCCCAGCATATCTGAGGAGGAATTGAAACAAAAGCAGAGAGCTGATCCTGCTATCTGTGAAGTCATCCGTCAGTTGGAATCTGGGGTAACCACCCCTCCAGCTGTAAGGAAAGAACTGCCAGAGCTTTCTATCTTTCTGCGAGAGCTAAAGAAACTTGAGCTACAGAATGAAGTTCTCTACAGGAAGAGGCAGGTTGGTGAGGAAGCTCACTATCAGCTTGTTCTGCCAGAGGAATTGAGAGACATGGTCATGCGAAGCCTTTATGACGACATGGGTCATTTGGGTATTGACCGAACTCTTGACCTGGCACGAGCCAGATTCTTTTGGCCCAGAATGGCTAATGACATTGAGAAAAGGATTAAAAGTTGCAGCCGTTGTGTCTGTCGGAAAACACTGCCAGAAAAGGCAGCACCACTAGTAAACATTCAGGTTACTAGACCTCTTGAGTTGGTCTGTATAGACTTTCTATCAATTGAGCCTGATCGAAGCAATACAAAAGATGTCCTTGTGATAACTGACTTCTTTACCAAGTATGCAGTAGCAATTCCGACTCCTAATCAGAAGGCTAGAACAGTAGCCAAGTCCCTCTGGGAACATTTCATAGTTCACTATGGTATCCCCGAAAAACTGCACAGTGATCAAGGGCCAGATTTTGAGTCTAAGACGATCAAAGAGCTCTGTGATTTTGCAGGGATCCATAAAGTCAGAACCACACCATACCATCCAAGGGGAAACCCTGTGGAAAGGTTTAATAGGACACTGCTCAGTATGCTTGGTACACTCAGTAATGAAGACAAAACCCACTGGCGTGATTTTGTGAAACCGTTAGTACATGCATATAACTGCACAAAACACGAAACAACAGGTTTTACTCCATATGAGTTGATGTTTGGGAGGCAACCTCGGCTTCCTATTGATCTGGCCTTTAATGTGCCATTGAACCGTAGCTATCAAAGATCACACTCCCAGTATGTCCAAACTCTGAAAACTCATCTTCAAGAGAGTTACCAACTGGCTACTAGAAATATTGCTAAATCTGCCCAAAGGAACAAAATCAACTTTGACAGGCATGTCATTGAATCCACTTTGGATATTGGTGATCGTGTGCTAGTAAGAAATGTACGCCTAAGAGGAAAACACAAGCTGGCTGATAAGTGGGAGGCAACTGCGTATGTTGTTGTTAATAGGAAAGGTGACCTTCCAGTTTACACAGTAAAGCCAGAAAACAAAGATGGTCCCCTCAGAACCTTGCACAGGGATCTCTTATTACCATGTGGATTCTTACCAGCTCTTGAAGAGGACCCTCCTGCTGTGTTAAACAAACCTCGAAGGCCGAACACACGTCAGCATCCAGACCGTACTCCCGATGAGCCAGAGCCAGAGTTCAACTCTGAAGAAGAGGATGACTGTGTATCACATCCCTTTCAAGATTCACTCTTGAAACCCACAAGGTTCACTCAAGAATATGACATGACAATGCCTCCAAGGGAGCAGTCTCAAATTTCTGTTGAGAAAACCTGTTCAGATAATGTACCAGTTTCTAACAATTCTCCAGAAAACTCTGCTGAAACCTTGCCTGAACCTGTGACAACACTGGAAAATGACTACTCACCTGAAGTGGAAATAATATCCACAAGTAACGAACCTGAAGAGGAAAATCTCACTGAACAAACATCAGACAGACCTATGGAGGAAACACAACCTGAGACAGTTACAGCCAATGCTCAAAATGCACCTGCCTTGCTGGTTGAGAGGAGTACAATGAGTTGCAGTGAATCTGGACCTGCAGAAAACGATGAAGTCACACATCAAAATGAAGCAGGAGTTGATGTAACAGCAAATGCTGAAAGTGCAACAACAACTGACACAGGTGACAATGAAACACAGACAGTGAGAAGATCGTCAAGACTAAGAGAAAAGTCAAGAAGACTGACATATCCCGAGTTGGGGAACCCCTTAGTGACTATTGTCCAATCTTTATTTCAAAGCTTGAGCACAGCCATCACTGACTCCCTTGTAGAATCTAGGTTTACACCTCTTTCTGAACCTGAGATAGTGTAACCTATTAGTACTATGCGTAGGGACATGCATAGAGTTAAGGGGGGAGGGTGTAACCAGGGTTAATATATTCTTAAACCAATAAATAAGTGACAGGTTACATGATTATTAAATACAAATTACAAATACAAATAAAGTTTATTTACAATTTACATTCATTAAAAAGCAGTTTATAGTTCAGTTCTGCCATTTCACTTTGCGTACTTTTCCTTTAATGCGTGCAGCGGTAACAGCCAATCCGGTAGCTGCAGCGCCACACACTGGAGAGAGAGGAGAAATAGAGAGAAAAAAGCCAGCGATCGCTACAGACAAGCGACCGGAGGAGTAGCAGACCGAGTGAGGAGAGAGGAAAAATAAGTGTAAAGAAGCGAATTTTTGAGGAATGTGAAGCTTGGTTTTACCTATTTTGTGTTCACCTTCAGTGTGCATCGCTGGATGCTGTGTTTTATTTTTTTTTCCAACAAGGATTTGGTGAGTTAAAAAACGATCTTTTCTGTGTTAATTAGTATATTACCTCTCGTGTTGTCAAGCTAAATGTGCAATGGAAAATGCCAATAGCTAAGCTAAGATAAGCGTGAATGACTTTGTTTAGTGTTTTATGGGTTTTTATTTGTATAGAGCGAGTTAAGAAGCTACATGCAGAGGCATGTTCAAGTTAGCCTCTCTAGTAAAGTGCGGAGCACGGCCGCCGCCATGTTGTTACGCGGTCCGGACTGAGTTGATAATTAAGATTTATTTACATGCTGTTCAGCTCAAGTGTACCTTTTTATTAAGAAATATGCAAGGCTAAACATGTTTATGTATGTTGCCCTGTTGTACGGCTGTACAACAGGCCAGGTTTTTATGTCCAGCTGAGAGGATCGCTTGGTGTTTGCCCACCGGCAGTGTGGAAAAGAAGATGGTGAGCTACCCAATGGAGAAACCCAGCAGATGAGAGTCTGCCTGTGAACCAACCGACACTGGAGGGATAAAGACACTGATTCATACATCTGACTCTTGGTAGGACTAAACCCTCACTTGAGTGCTGCAAGAGGCAGTGGATTCTTTTGGATTTTTTTATTTTCTATTAAAGGACCTATCAAAGGACTGAGCATATGCACAGAGTTGTGGAAATTTGAGTTTATTGATTGATGTCAATCTGTGAAAGTTCAGTTTAGTCTTGTTAAGTTTCATTTTCTGTTTTCATTTATTTTGTGCTAAATTGGTAATGCAAACTGTTGTGTTGCTGTAAAGCTTGAGGTATTTGCTGAAATCAACTACTGAGGGGTAGAAAGACTAAAATAGGCCTAACCGAAATAACATGAGAACCTATAGTTGAGTCGACTCAAAGAAACGAGAAACTAGAATTAAGATAACAACTTAAAGGATCCCACTTGAACTTGATTTATCAACTCAAATAGGGTTGATATAAATTTAAAAAGGGGACAAAATAAGGAGAAACAATATTTTCCTGAGGTTAGGTTTTATTTTGTTGTTTAAGGGATTTGAGTACAAGATTCCTCTGTCCACATATATGTTGTCTGGTACCATATTCTATGTGTGTACTGTCTACTGCTATTTTTGAGGATAATATAAATTTGCTGGCAGTTCCAACTTACCTCATGGTCTGTGGTCTGTTATTCTTGAGTGCTAATCTTAAAACTGCTTTTCCGAGCCTATCAACTAGTCCTAGCTATCCGCTAATATCTGCAGTGCTACAGGATGGTCAGGCATCAGTCAGTACCCAACTCCGGAGTTAAACTGTTGAACTCTCACCTCTTGAGGTACCAAATGGTATAACAGGACAGGTTTGGCATTGGCACGTGCGTTTGTTTTGGAGGCACATGATATTGCGATAATCATCCGAGGAATCACGAGACTGTTTCATAAACACTGATGTTTCTTAACATTTTGCTATGTTTCTTTTTGTTAATTTTTGAATGTTTAAAGACATGTAAAACATATTGCAACTTTGCTGCTTAATACTGATTTTTCTTTTTTACTCAAACTTAGGACAAAAAATTTTCACATATATATTAAAAGTCTTGAATTGAAAAGAAACACAGTTTCACTAGGTGCTGTTGCTCTGTTTGGGGTTTGAAACATCCAGGTCAACTCATTCCAACTGACTTTCTCATAATAAACTTGAAGAGGCTGTCGTTTAATTGCACTGACACAAAGGTTAGACTGGCACAAAAGTTGACTGACACAAAGGTTAAACTGGGTTTCAGGGTGACATTAGCCTCTTTCTACAAATCTGATATCAGTCAGTCAGTGTGCATTACACTCTACGATATACCAGACTAGAATAATATGCTAACATTCTGGGTTTATGGTTTTTTATGTATCTGGAAATATGTAAACTTTTTGGAAAGCTAAAATTTAGAGATACATTCTTGAAAGGTATACTTGTGTTGGCTGTTACAGCTGTAGTCTGTTAGTATTTTAATTTGAATTAGATTTTTTACCCATTAAGATTTTAATGAACTTTACCTAAAACACAAACCCACATTCTTCACATTTCCACAGTCAACTGTTTCAAAACTTGTTGTCCAGCTGGCAAGACAATTATCAGCAGCTGTGTCTCTGAGCTTTACAGACTGGTGTGTGGGCATGTGTGCATCTGCAGCAGAGAAATATGCACAATAATAAAATTTTTTATCAGAAATATCAAACTTGTTCATCCAAATCCTCTCTCTTTCTGTTAAAGTGTGAAAACGTGATTATCTTCAAATGTTTGCATACATCTGTGCAGCTGTGTTACAGATCATGTCTCTGTTTGCCAGTATGTGTGTGTGTTCCTCTGAGACCGTCCTGTTTTGTGTGTTTCTGCAAGCATATTGTAAGTGTGTCTGTTTCTGTGTGCATCTGTTTGAGCATTTCTGTGTGTTGTGACGTACGTGTGTGTGTGTTTAGTCTGTGAGATGCGTCAGTAACTGGGGCAGAACTGATTGTTGCTGATGGCTGTAGGCAAGCACAGACCTACATTCTGCTCTGCCATACAGAGGAGGAGGAGGAGGTTTGCAGTAATGAAAACTGGGGTCTCTACTGTACTCCTCTTCATCCTTTATCTGCCTTCTTCTATGACAACCTCCCATGCTCCTTGTCTTGAGCCTTTCAATCTTTGTTTGGCACTCTCTCCTCTACACTCCAGATGCCTCTTCATTCTGTCTGGTCTGACACTTGACAGACCCGAGGACTTACTCAGCACATACAGAGGAAGTGACTCTGGAAGCAGAAAAATTGTGACCTGAAAGTAAAAGAAGAAGGGAGTGACAGGTCACGTTTCAGTATCGATTTGTTTTCCAATATCCCAGGTTTAGGCTAAAACATTGCTCCCACTCAGATTCAGATTCATAAACATATTACAGTAGCTACAAGGAAACAGGTACACATCGCCCTAAGTGTATTTTACTCTTTTAGAAATATTCTGAAAAACAGCTTCCACAAAGAAATGTTAACTAAAATTTGCGCTTTATCAAAACCGGCAGTTGAAATTGTCTGCTGCTGATTCTGCTCCAAAATGGTGGCAACATTTGAACCCAAGACCTCATATGTAGAGTACACTGTAGTAAGGCTCAGCAACAACCTGCATGTGCAGATGTGGTTAACATATACTGTAAATTCAGAATGTAACACAAAAAATGGACTGATTAGCTAGCCAGCTAGAATAGTCTCAGGTTTGCTAATGTATCTGTCAGGATCCAGTTCGCCTCTGCTCTCTGTGTGTCCATGTTTCCTGTGTCCTTGTCGGTCTGCTTGTGTTTCTTTTTGTGCCTTTTTGTGTCACAATGAACTGCCTTTTGCATCAGATCTGCATTGTGGGTTCAGTCTCAGTTCTGTTCAGCTTTTTGAACTCCTGACAGTATCATTATATATCTGCCAGATTTTATGGTACAAAAAGATGGTGACTTACAGTGCGGTGCTACTTTTTAAATTTCCTCTTGGACAATCCTGTTGAGCTGGGCCCTGTCATCTATGGTGACTTCCTTCTTCATCTGATGTCTCATTACAGGCAAACTCTGGGGCTACTGGCTCTGTGGCTAACTGAGCCCTGAGCTAATTTGGCTAACAGTAGCAGCTACAGCCAGGGATATCTAGCAAAGAGCTTCAGTTTTCTTTTACGCTGGCGATGCTGCCTCCCATGTTTTTGGAGCTACTTTCCAATTCTATCTATATTTCACTGCAATTGTTTCTCAAAAAAAAAATCTGTATCTAACTATCTCGTGGCCTTAAAAGGAGTCATCGTCAATTGAATTTGAATTCTTACCTTTAATTTCTCTAATGTTAAAATGTATGATGAATGTTACTTGCGTGCTCAACATTGTTGGGCATTTTATGTTGAGTATTTTCAGACCTGCAGGCCCTGTAAATCCACTGTTTGAAGGTTTTTCCCCGTTGTAATTTTATGCTTGCACTCACACCAATTCCTCCATTATCGGCTGAATCGCCAAGACCTGTCAAAAAAAATTAAATTTTTGATCTGAGCCTTTATGTCCCCACTGCTTTTCAAGACTAAGTGATGCCCTTGGTCAAACACCCCATTAACTTTTACATGTATCTGGATAAAGGAATGGAATTTTTTCAGGCATTTTTTCTTATTATGAGGCATTCTTTGACATTTTCATTCATTTCTCATGGAATAATGAATGGATCTTAAAGTGAAACTCTTGCCAAAATGCAACCTAGGGTCTTTTTGTGAGTGTACCCAAGTCAAACGTTTGTTTAAAAGCATAATAATGATTAAAGTGCCACTTTTTTTCTATACTTTGACCGTATTTTCGTTTTCAGGTCAAAATCATTTTCAATGGAGTGCTAGGGGCAAATTATATGTTAGCATCAAAATCGCTGTTTTCAAAACGCTAGGAAGGCTGTGTCAAGTGATGTGTCATTCTTGAGGAGAGTTACAGACAGAACATGTTGTTGGTTTGATTCACCTGCTATTCAATTTTGAAACCATTCCATAACCCATATTCAGTAACCAGCCAAGGTCACACAGAAAAAATATCAAATGAGGTAATAACTGAAACTGTGTTATCTTAATTTTCTTAATCCAGCATATAACATCTGCTCTGTAATTATATTTTGCTGACAATTTATGTAGTGAAGAGGTTACTGACAGTTTTAGTTCCTCTCTGAGAAAAACAAAACAGAAAGTTCTTGTCAATGATAACAATCAGCAATTCACAAAATGACACCAACAAAAGTTCACATATTGATAGACACTGTTGTGTCGAACTGCTCACATTTGCTTTCAGTAGGCAACATCAGTTGCTTAAGTTCCGCTGCATCCTCTCAACAGAAATGACAAGTCATGAGATTTTACGGTCAGCTGACATTTGACCCCTGACCCCATACAGGGACAGTGGCCTGGGCTATTCTGTTTTGCTTTATTTGTGTGTGTGTGTGTGTGTGTGTGTGTGTGTGTGTGTGTGTGTGTGTGTGTTTTAGCAGAAAGCACCACAGCACAGAGCTGCTTTCACTCAAAGATTATAAATTA
The DNA here is from genome assembly GCF_900880675.1 of Sparus aurata. Classification (NCBI taxonomy): domain Eukaryota; kingdom Metazoa; phylum Chordata; class Actinopteri; order Spariformes; family Sparidae; genus Sparus; species Sparus aurata. Next base: position 11,868,282 of record NC_044190.1, read on the forward strand.
TGACGTGATTTCTAAAAATACAGAGGCACTTAACAAGAATTCTATCTAAGTTACGATTTTTTCTAATGCTGTAAAGGTTTACTTTTATAATGTAATGGAGACAACCCAATCTGGTGTGGGTTCAACCTTTCAAAGCTAACTGTGACAGATAACATTTGAAGTCACTTTTACCCTCTTTATAACATGAGGCAGTCAGTGGTTCAAAATGAAAGCATGAGGTAGGCTGCAGCTTTCTCTCTCTTTCTCTGTGCTGAATGTGACTCAGCCTCTTTTATTAGATGTCTGTCTTTTGAAACAGAAACATGTTCATTCGAAACATCACTGCTTCCTACGCTGACTCCATTTAGGTTCAACTTTTTCGTTTGTGATTCACTCAACATCTGAATCATCTTATGTGCTAACTCTTTTTAGGACATGTAAAAATGCCATCATAACCGTCTGACTAATCTGAGCAGATTCACCAAAGGCATTTCAAACACAATTAATGTAAAGGAACAGTGACAAATGCTTCCTTCTTCTTATTTTATTATATAGGTTCCAGTTTTCTCTGCTCATCCAGGATTCTTGTTGCTTCTTGTCACTTTTGTTGAAAGACAGATACTGGGTGGCCCTCATAAAATGATCTGTGAAAAAGGTGGGCATCAAGATGCCAACACTGTGAGCTGATTCTCAGCCCCACACTCAAATGGTCTCATTACATCTAAAAGTTTAGATAATGATCAGACAGTTCAGAGAGACAGCCTCCCTCCGTGGCAACAGCATCTGTAGAATAAACTGCTCCACTGTCTCAGCAGGCAGCCTCCAGCTCTGCCTCTGTTTGTGAACCTGATACAGCCATCCATGTCAGAGATTTCTTGTGAAAGAAACAAATGCCACCACTCTGAGAGATGCAAAGGAGGGTTTCTCTTCAAAGTTGAGTTTTTTTAAAATGTCCATATAATTCATATAATTGTTATTCTAAAATCTAATACCTTACAGAACTTAACAGCAGTCTTGCTTGCAAAATGGCCAAGACAGCATTCAGATTTTTACATATTTGTCACTTCAAACCAACTTTATTTTCATTGTAATCTACTCTGATCCCAATCTGTAGGCTCAGTATACAGTTCATGCCTCATTATTTAAGTGATTCATGGTCAAATATTGTATCAATGTTAACTATTACGATAATAAGTAAACCGATACACAGCAATAAAAACATTTGAAATAAGACAGCTATACAAAAAAGGGTTCAAAATGTATTCTGAAACAAGATGTGTTTTGGAAGCAAAATAACCCGAAAACTTGAAAAATGAAGAAGTGCATGAAAAAATGATGTTGTCGCCTGCTGTGTCTGTCTTTTATTGTGTTCAAGCGAACTGCTTTCTTTCTAAATAGTGAAAACACATATTAATCTATTATGTATATGATTTTTGATTCTGAGTTTTCTGTCCCCCTGCTTAATGTGCAACAGTCAGATTTATAGTGAGTTTACGTAGAAAGCTGTGATTATCCTCAGAAATGTGAGCCTCTCCTAACACTTTATTAAGTCTGTCTCCTATGTCATGGTCATATTATAACTTTAAAAGGAAGTTCAAATATACAGACACATAAATGATTGAAAACGACATCCTTATCATGCGAAGTGGGAATTAATCATAGATGTATGAGCACAGAAAAACAAAACACTGCATTGGAAGCAATGGAAATTTAAACAGTGCAGCAAAATTGACAAAAATTGGTTGACTTTTTGGTAGAATTGGTAGATTTGCGGTCAACAGGATAGCAAGTAAGAAAAGTGTTTTCATTTGTATGAAGTGAAACAAGCAGGACTCTGCTCTCTAGTAGCTGTGCGTGAGACACCTCTAAATAGAAACCAGGTCTGCAGTTAGGAATGCAGTAAAACCTTGTCAAATTGATTTAACCTGGCTGGAATCTGTCACTTTACCATACACAGCTGTTAATACAGCTGCTCTGTCTTCATGACTCTTTGAAGTATGTTTACTTTGTCCACTGATCTGATCACTTTCAGGAAAGGCTTCATGGGATATACTGTGAACCAAAGGAGGATTTTGTTGAGACTGAACACGTGCACTTCAGGTTTCTGCCAAGTAAGAGCAAACCACTAAATCTGCCAAGCGTTAAGGCAGCCACAGAGTGTGTAAACCCGGTGTACAGTGGAAAGACAAGACAATGTGTGAATTTAAGCACATGCATAAATACACAAGAAGGGCGAGGCTAAGAACAGAAAAGCACTGGCTATCTATTACATCCTTCCTCCTGTCAAGGTCACCACAGAGGACCGTCATAGCCACCTGAATGCTAACATACTACATTTATGTTGATGTAAACATACAAATATAGATTGGACATATGCTATTCATACTTACACACACAGGAGATGCACACATGGGGCATGTCCTGTCCTTTATCCATATGAGGTCTCTCTCAGGATGCTCAGTATTTGGCACGAGTTTAGAGCTGAGCATATGTGTGTGTGTGTGCATGTTGTCATCTGCTCTCTATAAGGACTTTTAGGACACATTTTTTCTAGTTCAATGGTCTCTCAGAAGGAACTTAGCTTTTGTCAAACTGATTGAAACCATGTAGTGTATCATTAAGACTCATTCTTAGGTTTATTAGAGATAAAAACATCTGATCTTACAGTTGCATTTTTAACATTTTTCCCTAACCCTTTATTTTAAGTAGGTTTCATGACTCCCACGGTTCTTTTAGCTTGACACAGAGGCTGTTCCAAGAAGAACATAATATTGATGCACCACATTCTGAACTCATCATGTGACAGTCCCATCTTACTGCCTGAAACTGATACAAGAAAAAGATCCCATCGACCACTCTCCACTGCCCTCTGATTTCTCAGCACTTGTCTCTGACATGATCTATCTGTGGCCACAGGAATATCCAACGCACTTTGACCTTTGACCTTTTAACCATTAGCGCATTTGGTCGCACAGAGTATCATGTTACTTGAATACTCTGAACAGTACATTTTGCATACGAACACAAAACCATTGCCATTATCTTCCTGATTAAAGTGGACACGTGCATTTCCTTGTCTTACCTCTCTTACGTTATTTTAACCTGCAAACGAAACCTAATATTACCTAAACTAGGCATAGCTCTGTTCATGTCAATAAAGGACAGATCCACATTGGACAACAAACCTCCACTAAAAGGATTTCGGCTCATGCAACTGCCTCAGGGAACCTGTTTGGATTTAGCTGCAGCTTTTACTGAATTACATAACTGTCTACTCTACAGGCATGGTGGTATGAACAGTAGTTGTTATGAAACTTATGACCACAGTCATCTTAACATAATTTATACATTTTCTCAGGATCATTCGCAACATGGCATGTACAACTCTTAGTATCAAAATTAGAACACAAATCATCTTCTCATCTTCAGCTCTTATGGCGTTAGAGTGACTTCACTGTTTTAATTCACTACCTGCTCTCACAGTGTTGTTTTTAGATGTAGCTGGCAAGAAAAAACCTCACCGTAAACTACCTGCTCAGCAGTTGCATGGCAGGAGTGAAAGACTGTGTTTCTGCTCTAGTTTTGGATAAAACCAAGGATTATTCAGACAAACACTGAAAACAGTCATATTTCTTGAAGACCATTTTGAGACCGTTGTTATTTTATGTAAACTAAATCTGAAGAGAAGCTGCCAAAGTTATGCTGTCAAATACCCAATCTAGAGGATAAAATATTTAGTTTTACTCAACAGAGAATCTGAAAACTTAAATAACTGCATGCACTCACACTGTTGTTACTTATGCTAAGAGCAGTAGGTTAGCTAGAGTTTTACTGAAATCTGTTTTTCCTGTGTTTTCCCCTCTTACCTGTTCTCCTATTTTTCCATCTAGATTTTTTGGTGTTGTTTGCAAAACTCAACCTCAACCTCTCTTCAGCAAACATACTCAAGATAATCCACAGACCTTGCTGTGAGCAGTTTCACATAGTAACTGTTTTCTTTCTATCAGACTGCACTCACCAACCGTATCACTGAGCAGAACTAACTACACTGTATGTGCAGAAGGCAGCATGCATCTGCTCATGGACAAGAGGCTTGTGAAAATGTGCCGTGTAAACATCAGTGGCATCCACCTTGGCTGAGCTGTAGCATTATCCAGCTTAGTTTGCCCAGTTAGTTAGCCTCTAATCAATGAATAGAATCACACTTCCTTTTGTGCGATGATATGGTTGGCAGGTGTTGTTAGGTAAACAGTAAATAGTTCTGACTACAATACAATCTGCTCACTACACGGTCTTCGGATTGAGTGAGCGGGTCAGTTTTTTAAATGTATATTATTTTGTTGTCACCTCGAGCACCCAAATCTGAGTGCCTAAATATTACAGTTTGGATTCCTTCTCGTTAACTGTGTACTTCCCCTGTAACTCAACACAGAAGGAGATTTGTGAAGTTCTTCTTAAGTTTCAATTTTTGCATCCCAGCTGCCTGTCATACAGAAGAATACTGACATTAATACCAGTCATTTTAGATAAAGGTCCTATAACTGTACCACATAACAGTCTGTGCAGGTCGCTTAAAAGGTTATGAAAGTCATTTTCAAAAAAAAAAAAAGAAAAAAGTAAAGGGGGTGGTTAATCAGGGTCACCAGGATACATTCCTACACACACTCCTCTGGTAGCTTTAATCTATTTGACATTTACACCCTGCAGAATTTTTCTGGTGGTCTACAGTATGTGTGTGTGTGTGTGTGGCCATGTGACAATCCGTCCAGAGTTGTCCAGCCTCCTTTTTTTTTGACTCCCTTGCAGTTGCGTGGATCGTATTACTGGCTTGGTCTCCCCGCACCGCTGAGCCCACCGCCACTGCACCAATCACAGCCTGCCTTTACCTCCGCGCACATGCCTGCATGCCCGAAAATACACACACACACGCGGCGGTCCATCGCTGTGGTTCCATTCATATGCTTCCCGAACGACTCTTCGTAGCGCCGGCTGCGCCAAGATGAGCGGTCTCCCCGGTACCATCTGAACGTCTGAGCGCCGCCTGACTGAGCCAGAGCTGGACAGAGAGAGAGAAAGAGAGAGAGAGAGAGACCACCTCTCAACCCTCAGAACCCATCTTCCCCTCGCCAGGAAGAGACCGCAGCGCGAGCCTTTTCTTTCGGCATCTTTTCTTTTTTCCTCCACCCCTCCTCCTCCTCCTCCTCCTCCTGTTCTCGCTGCATCCCTCCGCTACTGTCGCTCTCCTGGTTTGAAGGAGAAACCGGAGAGCACGGCCTGATTTTGTGGAAATACATTTTTGTATTTTTTTTTCCTGCTGGGTGTTGGTAGCGCGCAGCTGGTGCGCGCTTTTGCAAATTCCGGTGAATGGTGGATTTGGCAAACATGGAGACCGTGGAGAAGGAATGCGGTGCCCTCGGGGGTCTATTCCAGGCGATTGTCAACGACATGAAGGTAAATGAAAGGCTTGTTTTTACGTCTCACTGGATGTGTGATCGTGGTTAAACACATGTGCTCCCTCCCTGTGAAAAACCAGCCTCATTATTATGGAGCTGGTGTCTCGGTTTCAAATGCACATCTGAAATACACGCACACACACACACATACACGCACCAAGCATAATTAGGTGATTATTTGATTCAACCCGTATTTCACATTAAGATGGAGCGTTTTACTGTCAGTGATGCGGCGGCCCGCTGGGTTGCTGGTGCGACCCCCTGGTCGCTGAATATTTGCTGCGCATGTACGTCAATGCATCCGTTATCGGACATTCTTGACGAGATGCTCAACTAGCTTTCCCCTGCACAAACAGCACCACCACAGTCACTGAACAGCCCGGCCGCTGCTTCCACGGAGGGCTATCAGTGAGTCTTGCGATAAAGCGCACACACCTGTGTTTGTCTGTTTGGGTAGACAGTATAAGAGCATTGTGGCTGCTGTAAAAGGGCCATGGGCAGGTGGCTGCTAGTTACATGAAGCAGCATTTCGAGGGATTCCTCAAGCAAAATGCTCAATAAAGAGGCCTCAGATCAGATTTGTGTCCGTTGATGGAGTAATTTAATGCTTACAGTACAGCTTTGACACATTACGTTACACATGTGGACCTTGGGTAGATAATTGCGGTAGATGTTTCTTCTTCATCATCATCATCATCATCATCATCATCACACAGACACGACTCTCTGGATCGTCCTCACCTTTTTCACTGGTTACAGTCTCCATGAGAGTGCAGTGTCATTGATTTTCTGTCAGGCTGATCTGGCAGGAAAACATGAAGGCGTGAGAAGCCTGCAGCCGTCAGACACCCAGCCTCCCTGCCTCTTTTGCCTCTGTCTGTCTGTCCGTCTGTCTGTCAATCAGTGGTTCTGCAGCCTGATGGCCAGGCTTCGGCAGCTCAGCACCCACCTATGCTCAATGCCCTGTATTCACTCCAGCTACAGTAAGATGCTGTGGATGAAAGCGTCCATCAAATGGTTCATGATACAGTCAATATGTCTGCCTGTCAGACGCCCATGCAGCTCTGCACGCCTTCCTGTCTGCCTGTCATTCCCCATCTCTCCTCTGTCTTTGTCTCTCCTATTTTGAATTTTGTGTATTTCTGTGTCATTAATGGAGACACATGGAGTAACATGGGCAGCTACAGTTATTTTATCCAATAAAGATTAAATGTTTATAAACATGATTGTCCTGAATTGCTCCTTCTCTTGAACAGAATAAGATCTTTTCTTTTTCCAACTCTGCAAATTGTGTCGCATCCGAATGGCCCAGAATGGTAGAGGTCATGACCAGTGCTTTATGATTACTGTGCCATAAGGAGAAATTGTTGGTCTTCTGTTGTTACAGTGAGACATGTGGGAGAATTCAATACCAATCACACGCATGACACATGAATCATAGAACAGAATAGAATGCCTTTATTGTCACTGTACACATGTACGATGAGATTAAAAAAGCCAACTCCAGTAGCAGTGCAAAAACACAGTGTGAAGAATAAACAATATATACAGCATAAACATAGGACATAAAGTAATAGTACAAAAAAGGGAGGTAAGGTGCACAGTCTTGAGGAGTAAGTACATTTGCAAAATAAATACGGTGCTATATACAGTGTTAAGTATATATTTATATATATTGCACATTATATATATATATATATATATATATATATATATATATATATATATATATATATATATATATCCAAAAAACAATCAACCTTACAGCTTCCATAGCGAACATCGATAACATCTGCTCCATTGCCCTTATCTTTCAAACTCCACTGTCTCAGTTTGTAACACATATTTTTTTAAAAATGTGTCTAAAAGTCCAAGCCAAGATAACTATTATTGCAATTTTTTTTCCAAACATTAAAAAAAGGACCAGACAACATTATATTTCTGTTTTGACAGGCTGAGTATCCCTTCACAAGTAAATAATTAAACTCCATATGTGAAAAGGTCAGATAGGTAAAGTATATTCAGACTTATCAGTATGTGGTTTTATTGCAGGGCTAACAATCCTAGTGTATGTATTGTGGCATATCTCAATAAAAATGTTGGGACAACAAGATCCCTGAAAGCACAAGTGCGATAAAATGAGTTGGAGAAGGAACTGCGCAAAGAGTTCCAGGAGTGAGTTCTAATAGAGCTGTGTCATGAGCTTTACAACTGACACTTTATGAGTCTGTCAATATAGGTTTTCATTATCTTTAGTGTGCTAGATTCTACTCGAAAAACAAATTCATACAATTTTGTTCTTTTCTTTCCTGGAGTTAGAGATCTCTCATTTGATACAATAATTATTCGACTTAAATTACTACTCAAAAGTCAAGGAATTATAGGTAAAATTATACATTAATCAAGTTCCAGCCTCGAAATTGTTAAGGATTTGCTGCTTTTCAGTGTTTTATGGTAGATATATTTCCATTTATATAGCTTTTATATAGTGCTATGTCTACCGCTACTCAAAGTGCTTAACAACACATAACCCTTTCATTCACACACTGGTGACAGAGGCTGCCATGCAAGGTGCCAACCTGCCCATCAGGAGCAATGCAACTCTTCCCATCCAACGTGCCCCACAATAAATACCCAGCTATTCACAGTGGAATGCAAGGTGGGAGAGATCAAATCTCAAACCTTCCAATTTTTGGATGACCCATTCTACAGTGTCCTCCTGAGCCATCAGCTTGGGCTTTGGGAACTGTGGAGGTAAGTGTTCATGACTGCAGTAAATCAGCTTAACTCAAAATTAGGGGGTAAGAATGATTTGTTTGGGTGTAACAGCTTATGAAAGCTCTCGGAAGTCTAACTGAATGGCAGGAGTGCTCAGAAGCATCTGTGTCATGCTTGTTATTGCCAGGGCTGTAGATTTGACAGTGATAAGGATATTACCATTGCTTGTCCTGTGATGGGAAACTAACAGTTCCTACAAAGACCATTCATGTCTACTTTGGTAAACATGGATGAGATTATTCTCAGCTGTATGATGAGAAACATGCTGATCATGAATCAAAACAGTTTCCAGGGTTCCTGCTAATGGGAAATCTTTATTTTGTCAGCTGTAACCATTCTGAGATGATAGCAGACTTGTAAAAATGTTCATCCCTGTGAAAACCATTTGGGTAGGTTGCATAGCAACATCAGCACCAATGACACAGCATCTGTACTGCTCTTTAACAGTGTAGAAAAATAAAATGAGAGGTATACAGACGTACTGCAGTACTGTGAGATGTCAGCACACTTTTTGGTTGGACAGAAAATGACAGCTTAACTAATTCTTGTCAAAAAATGTACAGTTATGGTCTATTGTTAGCAGTGGTAGTGTTTGATGTTGCTGAATTGCCCCCTGGGCTACAGAGCACCATGGTGTCACATTGTAGTTTAAAGCCGCCCCTGCCATCCCTTTCCTTACACTGTCTTCATCTATTATTCATTCGGTTTCTAATGGTCCTCTTGTTTATGTTATCCAGCTCTATCTGATATATGTGGGTCACTAAGACCTGGGCCAAAACACACTGCTCCAGTCTTGGATGGATGAATTCCTGAATCCCCAAGGAGACGTTGAATGAGCATCAGTGCATGGATCAGACTCATTGAGTCATCAACCCTCAAACTCACTTTGACTCAACTGGAAACAATGTGGCTATAATCATGTTTATAGCTTAACAAAGAAGAAACAAATGTGATTAATAACCATTAGTTCTTGGAAATGGCTGGTTTTGTCAGCTTATTAATGCAAGATTTGTGCAATCACGCAGTAACTGCAGAAGATTTATGCACAGTTTGGGGTTATTAAGGGAATGCAGAACATAAAGAATTGTCAGTTTGGTTTCTGTATAACATACTGTTTGAATATCTATCAAATCAAAAAGACCAAAATCATTCAAACCGTTATTAGACAGTAGGCCTTAGTTTGTGTTTTGTTGACATTTTTGATATTCACTGTATAAGCGAGTTGATATTGATGATGTTGATACTATTTATCCTGATAAACTGTATAAGAAATTTGGACAACTACATTTATGTCTTAGTCAGACAGTTATTGGGTCATTATGTCTTAAAATAACACTCAACCAATTTAACATTGTCAGACCTGAGATGGAAACTTAATAAGACAAACAAACAAATACATTTATTGAACGCATTCTTCTTCTGTTGACGTCACTAGAGGAAGTGTGTCAGATTCAGCGCAACTCTCTCTGGAGTCACACAAGTCTTAATACAGCTCATTGTTGGGCTGAAAGTTACTTTCAAAATGCAGGATATTACATATTACTAGTTACCTTTATTTTAAATTAATATATCATGTTACAATGTTACTGTCCATTTTGAGTAATATAGTATTATTACACTACTTTTAAGTTACTTTCAGCAAACTGCCCGAATAACCTCTATGAACAATTAAATAACCTATGTTATTTTAATTTAGAGGATGTTCTTGGACAAAGTGATGAGCAGGCAGACACAGTGACAGTCTGATATATTATGAGATAAAATATTTTTGAACTGTAGGCTCAGTCATATGAAACACAATAGACCTATACCTTCTATAATGTAGCCCATAATAACATGACAAGACAAAAAAATCTCCTTTTTGTTTTAGTCAAGGAATTACGGAAGAGGATTAGGGCCACATGTGAATTTTTTTTTTTGTTCTGACTTTAAAGTCAGAATTCTGAGATTAAAGTCAGAATTCTGAGATTAAAGTCAGAATTCTGACTTTTTTCTCAGAATTCTGAGACTTTTTTCTCAGAATTCTGAGACTTTTTTCTCAGAATTCTGAGATTAAAGTCAGAATTCAGACTTTTTTCTCAGAATTCTGAGAATAAAGTCAGAAGTCTGCACATGTAATTTTTTTTTGAGTTCTGACTTTATTCTCAGAATTCTGACTTTAATCTCAGAATTCTGACTTTAATCTTAGAATTCTGACTTTTTTCATGTGAATTTTTTTTTTAGTTCTGACTTTAAAGTCAGAATTCTGAGAAAAAAGTCAGAATTCTGACTTTAAAGTCAGAACTAAAAAAAAAATTCACATGTGGCCCTATTCCTCTTCCGTAAGGAATGGACAATGAAAAGGACATATGTGGGAACTAGAGATGGTGAGATTCACCGATTCGTATCGGTACATTCGTATGAACATTTACGATGTGGTTGCATCGATGACTGAAGTGTGCATCGGTTAAAAAATCCGGATGAACTCGAGATGTATTGTGTATAAAATCTCTGCATCGATAAAATCAGACTCGTATCTATACTTACAATAAACTAATTTAGAAGTAGGACCAAGTGCTTGTTTCCGTTCTCATCACCACGGCCGCGATCGGCCAATTCAGCCAGAGTTTCGTCTCACGTGAGTTGGAGGTGGGGTCAGCAGAGCACCAACCAGCAGGCTGGAAATCAGAGCCGATCAGAGACAAAGTAAGCATGGATGAAGAAGAGATACACTCGCCGGTCACTTACAAGTCTGGTGTTTGTGAACACTTCGGCTTTTATAAAGGGATGGTAAGCTTGAGAAATGCCATCTGTAAAATGTGCCGTGCCGCGATTAAACACACAGGGAGCACAACCAATCTAAGCTCTCACCTGAAGCGGCGACATGGCGTTAATGTGAAAGAGAGGTCTCCTTCGGCTCCATTGGTTAGCACCAGCGGAGGTACTGCTGCTAACACAATGTTAGTGTTTGTGTCGCTGCGTGGCTACACGTGAGTTGTCCTCGTGCTGAAAACGTGACTTTTCGCATACATGACGTCACTCACCGAGACGCAAGAAGAAAGCAAAAATATATTTTTTTTTGAAGGAAAGTGTCAAAAATAATAGTAAGACAAAGTGACTTGAATAAGTACTTCAATTTGATTACTGGTTTGGAAATATTAATGCGTTAGATTACTCGTAGTTGTCAGATCAAGGTAACACGTTACTGGCATCTGTACAACTTTTGCATTCATTCAGCAGCTTAAAACTGCAAAAAGGCACCACTGCTTATAGTTTAGTCTCCCATTGTCCCTGTTGAAAGTGTGAAGCATACTGTAGAAATAAAGAATGAACATGAACTATCTGCACCACTTTGTATTCCATTGTACAATATTCTTCTGCATCGCATTGAATCGCACTGTACCGCATTGTGTTAAACCAAATTGTACTGTATCGCACTGTATCGCAGTAGGTGGGAGAATCGTATTGTATCTTATCGGTGGTTGTTTTATATGAATCTTTAATGTATCGTATCGTTGGCAGTGTATCTAGATGCATATCGTATCGCCTCAGTGTTGAAGATGCACATCCCTAGTGGGAACAAGGAATGCATGGACATATGTGATTCAACACTTCATCCTTAGGCCTATAAATTACAGTTTAGTCCAGTCACACAGAGACTGTACAAAGAATGTATGCCTTACATGACATAACTCTAGTAATATATTACTGAAATATTATTAGTAATTCGTCATATTAGTCATTCCTCAAGTCGAAACTCTGCTGTCCACTTACATCTGAAGGAGAAAAATCATTCCTTTGAGGACAACAATGTATACCTCTTGGCCAGAGAAGACAGATGGTTTGAAAAGAGGAGTAAAAGAATCCATCTATGTCAAACTGGGACGACCGTCTTTGAACCGAGGAGGTGGCCTAAGACATTACTTATCACCCACCTATATTTCTGGAGTTCCCTCCCCAGACAGCTTGACAATGATTCACACCTGGGCTCACCTAGCTTTAGAAACCCACATGAAGGCAGGTTGGCTTTAATGACTCTGAAACTTAGAGGTCACATGTGTCCTTAGTGACTCTGCAAGGACACTCCCACACAGTTTAAAATCCCGCAACTCCCCTCCAGTCAGTTACTTCCTCTTCCTCACTTTCCTGTTTTAGGTCCGTTAGGATTACCAAAATTATTTCTATTTGCAAAATGCCAGAATAATGAGAGAAGGATTTTGTTAGACAATTTTTTATTACTTTCTTCAAAGTCAGAAGTTTACATACATTTCATTAGTATTTGGTACCATTGCCTTTAAACTGCATGACTTGGGTCAAATGTTCTGGATATCTTTCCACAAGCTTCTCACAATAGTTGGCAGGAATTTTGTCCTATTCCTCCTGACAGAACTGGTGTAACTGAGCCAAGTTTGTAGGCCGCCTTGCGCGCACATGCCTTTTCAGCTCTGCCCATACATTTTCAATAGGATTGAGATCAGGGCTTTGTGATGGCCACTGCAAAACATTGACTTTGTTATCCTTAAGCCACTTTGTAACCAGTTTGGCAGTATGCTTCGGGTCATTGTCCATTTGGAAGACCCATTTGCGCCCAAGCTTTAACTTCCTGGCTGATGTCTTGAGATGTTGCTTCAGTATTTCCACATAATGTTCTTTCCTCATGATGCCATCTATTTTGTGAAGTGCACCATTCCCTCCTGCAGCAAAACAACCCCACAACATGATGCTGCCACCCCCGTATTTCACAGTTGGGATGGTGTTCTCAGGCTTGCAAGCTTCCCCCTTTTTCCTCCAAACGTAACAATGGTCATTATGGCCAAACAGTTCGATTTTAGTTTCGTCAGACCACAGGACATGTCTCCAAAAATTAAGGTCTTTGTCACTGTGTGCATTTGCAAACTGTAATCTGGCTTTTTTATGTTTCTTTTGGAGTAATGGCTTCTTCCTGGCCGAGTGGCCTTTCAGCCCATGTCGGTACAGTACTCGTTTCACTGTGGATAATGACACACTCTTACCAGCTTCAGCCAGCATCTTCACAAGGTCTTTTGCTTTTGTTCTTGGGTTGATATGCACATTTCTGACCAAAGCACGTTCATATCTGGGACACAGAACCCGTCTCCTTCCTGAGCGGTATGATGGCTGGACATTCCCATGGTGTTTATACTTGCATATAATTGTTTGAACAGATGAACGTGGCACCTTCAGGCATCTGGAAATTGCACCCAAGGATGAACCAGACTTGTGCAAGTCCACAATTCTCTTCCTGATATCTTGGCTGATTTCTTTTGACTTTCCCATGATGTTACACAAAGAAGCAGTGTGTTTCAGGTGTGCCTTAAAATCCACAGGTGTGTCTCTAATTAACTCAAATGTTGTCAATAAACAGTAAAATCTGAATCTTCCAAAGACATGACATCATCATCTGGGCTTTCCCAAAGGCATAGTAATCTTACTGTATGTAAACTTCTGACTTTGAAGAAAGTAATAAAAAATTGTCTAAAAAAATCCTTCTCTCATTATTCTGGCATTTTGCAAATAGAAATAATTTTGGTAATCCTAACGGACCTAAAACAGGAAAAGTGATTGTCTGATTTCATGTCAGACAGTGAGAAAAAAAAGCATATGTGTCTTTTTATATAGTGTATGTAAGCTTCTGGTTTCAGCTGTAGGTGGGCTGCAGGGTCAGTCAACACTGCATAAAAATGAACTGTCTCACTCAATAACCAGACAGACATTTTGTAGCCAGTATGCCACCTTGTCAGCCCACGCTTATTATAAAATTCCATCTTCTCTTGTGCACCTGATCCTTAACTTGGCGGTTTTAGGTGTCATGGATGCTCATGTTCACAATAAGAGCCATGTTCAATACTGCCATCTCTCATTGTCAGCAGATTTAGTCAAGGCTGTTTAGAAAGCACTTTTTCTTCCTCTTTCCCTATTGTCTTCCTCTTCCTCCTCCTGTTCTTAACCGGGTCCTCCCTTCCTCTTTCTCGCCTCAGCAGATCCTCTACCCAAGGCAACGCACTCTTTTTTACTCCTTGTGTGTCGGCTGTGTGTGATCTGTATGTGCATGGTGTATGCAAATTGGCCCTGGTCTCTTTTGTGTTGCACAGAACTGATAATAAATGAATAATGGTGCTCAGTGGGAGTTGCAAAGAAGCTTATAGTAATAGTCTTGAAGTTTGGCGGTTGTTGTGATTCATCCTAATGTGTTTTAAAATGAGGAGGTTTGGCATTAAAAACATACATACAGTACAGGAAGTCCTCATATGTTTATGCAATTAATTGTATGTTTTTGACTTTTTTCTTTATTAAGTTGAGTGAGGGACCTGTGCAGTTAACAGACCATACGCGCAGCCGGCTTATCTATTCACACTGGTTCAGTTTCCCAATACTGCGCCTCTGATACTATCAGACAAGTATCATATACAGACGTTATTGAAATGTGTGAAATGTATAAAGGTTTGTGTCGAACCGTGGGTCAAAAATCATGATACAAACCGAATCATGAGTTTGGTGTATCGTTACAGCCCTATTATTTTCATATTAAAATCAAACTGGAACTACCGTACAACCACAATATCTATTTAATGATATGCTATAAAAGTGATGACAATGACAATAAGTATGGCCCTACAGGAAGGCAATAAGGAAATTCCTCACTAGGTTATTTTAATCACATTTTCTGAGCAATTAGCTTTGTTGATAATATGCATCAAAGGGCAACACAAGCTTTAAAAATAACACTGATCCTGGGGTTGACACAAAGAATATAGTATATTAAATGTGTATCTATGATCCACATCTTTTTAAAGGTTTCTTTTTTTAAAATGCAGCAATTTAGTATCAGGTTCTAACGCATGTACTAGCTAAAGGACCAGGATAACAATAAGATGAAAATTAACAAAAATAATTCAAAAAGTTCTCCTGCTTTTTTGCGTGGTTGTGTAATTCATTAAAAAGTTGCGAGACATAGCCACATACACACACAGGTCACAGGGTAATATGATGGGACACAGAGGTCATGTTTACGGTCAGATAGCTATATGGACCAGTGGTTAATATTTTGTTGACAGCAGCAACAGGACAGAATAAAGAAGAATATGATTTTCTGGTCCCTAAAAAAGCAGGAGAACTTTTTGAATTATTTTTGTTAATTTTCATCTTACCTACTCCTCGTCACATTTCTACCAGAAAAACAGCGTCTGGCACCGGCAAAAAACTTTAACTCACAGAGTGTTTATAATGAAAAAAAATCTCTGCGATGGTCAGCCATCCGGATCGAGACTTCCATGAACTTTACCCCAGAAAACAGCCTCCGTCGGGTTTAGATTGACAGGGGGACACCGGGAAAACACCTTGAAAACACATCATCATCATGACATCTCTTTAGGAGCCGCAGCGCCGGCTTTCTGTGTGAATTACACAGCGGTTCGTCTTTACCCCAGCGGTGCTTCCCTCTGTGTGAACGACCAACGGCGGAGAATTGGTGAACCACTGCTGTGGTGTTAATGGGCCTCATTTATCAAACCAACGTACGACAGAAAAACGTGCGTACGACCATTTCCACGCAAACTTCGGCATTTATCAATCTGAACGTGAGCGGGAGCTACGATCAAATCTCACGTCAGGTCTGAGATCGTATACGCAAATTTGAGTCTGTGGATTTGCGGTGCAGCACAGCAAAATCTGGCTGAGTCTGAAAATAACAAATCTCAGCTGTCATTAAGCATAAGCAGTCACATATTTAGATCAGATCAAAACGGGTTCTTAAAACGAATAAAACAAAAATTTTTTTTTAAAAGCCCACGTTCTTACTGAAAGGCTACCACTTTTTTGTAATATAAAATATGATAGGCTACGTGACAACTATTTAATGGAATACCTAATAACCCTGCTACAGAGCAGGAATGCAGACACAGTAGTGCGCACACACGCACACGGGTCACAGTGGAGCTGCTTCGGGTTGCTGAAGGGCAGGTGGCTCTGTCTCGGACCAGCAGGGGGAACGCTGCTGTATACCCCGGAGAAAGTGTGCGATATTATTTTGGCCTGTCAAGTTTTGCACAACATTGTATTAGTGATTGGAGTGAGTGCCTTTGATGTGCCGGCGCAGTCAGATGAGCCAATGCCCATGGAACCGTGGCCAGCACAGCCTCCACTGGGGGCTATACGGAGGAGACAGGACCTCATTCATCGCCTTTAAAACGTAAAGTATACCTTAAACTCTTGCAAATGCTCTGCAGTATTTTATCAGTAATGTGAATAATTGGTGGAATTGGCTAAAGGCATAATAAACACAGAAAATAGACAACATTTAGTCATTTTTAGACTTTATTAAGGCTTTTTTAGAGTTTCATTAATTTCTTTTAATGTGTTATTTGTTGCCTCATGTGCGCCGGCAACTGAGGCCAATAAACTGCATATTTCTGTTTGTCTGTCCAGGACCTCTGCCATGATGATGTTTGGTCTGGGCGCAGCACCGGGGCCAGAGGGCACACGCTCTGGGGAGGAGACCTCGCTGACATGATGCTGGTGCCTGGCTGTGAAGCATTTAAAAATACAATAAAAATGTATACCCATGTAACATGTGTAAGCCTAATTATGTGTAAGAAATGTGAACAGTCAGAGTTTGATAGATTTTACAATGCAGTAGTCCGGAGTCCGTTCCTCTGGCAACGCTGTTTACTGCCTCCGTTATTCTCTTCCATACAGCGTTTTTATGACCTCCTTTAATTCCATTTTTCAGACTGCCAAAAAGCAAATCTTTGTTTTGCTCCACCTCGGATGTCAGGATGCCGATCTCCATCTCGAAAAAGTTTATTTTCTTGCCAGTGTTTCTCCTCTCCATGTTTGACCTCAGTGGGTGAGGCCTCCGAACCAGGAATATTTAAGGGCGTAACATGTTAATTACGATCGAATTCAGCCGCCGCATTTATCAAGACCCGCTCATTCGTACGCTGAGATTGGTCAGATACGAATGTTTCATAAATCACACGTGTGTCCCGTCGTACGACCAATTCTGCGCTCAGATCTGCGCCCGTTTTCACGCAAGATTGATAAATGAGGGCCAATGTCTCTGTGTGAACAGGGGCTACTTATAGCTCATAGGGCTGGATCTGGATTGGAAGTTGTGTCGCGATTCTGCCTTCTCACACCGCGAGACAAGTTCATTGCGATTTCAGTTTCGATATGTGTATGGTTACAGCCCTAGAAAATAAAGTTCGCTATGTTTTGCGTTCAGTTTTACTGACAGCTGTGGTTGTTGTCACAGTCATTGCTTGAGGTCCTGTTATTCTTTTATCTTTTGTGTAAATCTTTTTTTCTATTTTGAGCTGATATGTACATCATGTAGTAAAAAAGTCAAATTTTCCAAAGGAGCTTCAGTGATGCCCTAAAAATCACTAATAAATACACTTTAAAAAGTAAATAAATGCACAATTATACAAATTAATATTTAAATATGCATCAGTCATAGTGGGGACCAGAAAGAGACTGTGGCTTGTGTTCGCGAGCCACATCAACTTTGTGCTTTGTGTTATGTGGTCATGACCAGAGGATAGTGTGTGTGTGTGTGTGTGTGTCTGTCAGGGCGTTATGTAGTTGTCTGCCTATGTGTATGCCCTGAGGCTATGTCTCGCAACTTTTTAATGAATTACACACCCACGCACACACACAGGTCACAGGGTTATATGATGGGACACAGAGGTCATGTTCACGGTCAGATAGCTATATGGACCAGTGGTTAATATTTTGTTGACAGCAGCAACAGGACAGAATAAAGAAGAATATGATTTTCTGGTCCCTAAAAAAGCAGGAGAACTTTTTGAATTATTTTTGTTAATTTTCATCTTATTGTTATCCTGGTCCTTTAGCTAGTACATGCGTTAGAACCTGATACTAAATTGCTGCATTTTAAAAAAAGAAACCTTTAAAAAGATGTGGATCATAGATACACATTTAATATACTATATTCTTTGTGTCAACCCCAGGATCAGTGTTATTTTTAAAGCTTGTGTTGCCCTTTGATGCATATTATCAACAAAGCTAATTGCTCAGAAAATGTGATTAAAATAACCTAGTGAGGAATTTCCTTATTGCCTTCCTATAGGGCCATACTTATTGTCATTGTCATCACTTTTATAGCATATCATTAAATAGATATTGTGGTTGTACGGTAGTTCCAGTTTGATTTTAATATGAAAATAATAGGGCTGTAACGATACACCAAACTCATGATTCGGTTTGTATCATGATTTTTGACCCACGGTTCGACACAAACCTTTATACATTTCACACATTTCAATAACGTCTGTATATGATACTTGTCTGATAGTATCAGAGGCGCAGTATTGGGAAACTGAACCAGTGTGAATAGATAAGCCGGCTGCGCGTATGGTCTGTTAACTGCACAGGTCCCTCACTCAACTTAATAAAGAGAAAAGTCCCACAAAGCAACGTTACAGAACCATACTAAGGTAACGTAGTAACTGTAACTGACTTTAGCAACTAGGAAAAAAATACCACAGTAGTACGTGGAGAAGCGTCTGTCCTCCCGCCCATCCTACCTACTCCTCGTCACATTTCTACCAGAAAAACAGCGTCTGGCACCGGCAAAAAACTTTAACTCACAGAGTGTTTATAATGAAAAAAAATCTCTGCGACGGTCAGCCATCCGGATCGAGACATCCGTGAACTTTACCCCAGAAAACAGCCTCCGTCGGGTTTAGATTGACAGGGGGACACCGGGAAAACACCTTGAAAACACATCATCATCATGACATCTATTTAGGAGCCGCAGCGCCGGCTTTCTGTGTGAATTACACAGCGGTTCGTCTTTACCCCAGCGGTGCTTCCCTCTGTGTGAACGACCAACGGCGGAGAATTGGTGAACCACTGCTATGGTGTTAATATCTCTGTGTGAACAGGGGCTACTTATAGCTCATAGGGCTGGATCTGGATTGGAAGTTGTGTCGCGATTCTGCCTTCTCACAAAGACAAGTTCATTGCGATTTCAGTTTCGATATGTGTATGGTTACAGCCCGAGAAAATAAAGTTTGTTATGTTTTGCGTTCAGTTTTACTGACAGCTGTGGTTGTTGTCACAGTCATTGCTTGAGGTCCTGTTATTCTTTTATCTTTTGTGTAAATCTTTTTTTCCATTTTGAGCTGATACGTACATCATGTAGTAAAAAAGTCAAATTTTCCAAAGGAGCTTCAGTGATGCCCTAAAAATCACTAATAAATTCACTTTAAAAAGTAAATAAATGCACAATTATACAAATTAATATTTAAATATGCATCAGTCATAGTGGGGACCAGAAAGAGACTGTGGCTTGTGTTCGCGAGCCACATCAACTTTGTGCTTTGTGTTATGTGGTCATGACCAGAGGATATAATCAGACACAACCTCACATCTGCATGTGGGTTAGTGTACTTACAGTTCCACTGTGTCCATGACTGACTCCATGACTTTTACTAATATGTTCATGCCCTTGACTGTCCTGTGGCAGGAAATATGCTAAATTACTGGCCTCCAAAAAGAAACTGGAAAATGTAGAAAATCATATAAAATCAAATACTGCCATTTGATTCTGGCATGTCATCCCCATCTCGTTCCTAGTTTTCTGTCGATCTCAAGTATCTGTCTAATAAAGACAAAAATGCCATAACAAGTTTTGGTCACGGATTAGAAATTTCAACCTGAAGAGAGAAGTTTTACATTTTCATCTATTTAAAATTTAATTAACACTTAGTGTATAATCAGATCACAAACCCACTGGCATCATGCTTTTTTTAGAAACTTTAGGGCTGGCGATACTCCTGACATGACATGTACTCGGACCCAGGAAGTACATGTGTTCTGTTTTGACTTCCTCAGATGTCTGAACAGGCAGTACTCTATTGTATAGGGACTCTCTACCAGCTACATGTTTCAAATGTACGGGGACCAATGACCCGCATAATAATTTAAGACACACCAGGTGTACTGGCACGCACAGGTATATAAGGCACAGGCGTGTGTTATCACTATGATTTTTCATTCTCCACTGAGCAGTTCAGACATGCAATTTCAGCAGAGAGGAAAGACAAAGGTGAAAAAAGGAACAATCTACTTACGAGTTTGTCAGGTGTTTAAATCCACTAACCAGGGACAGATGTATGCTGGCGTTTTGGTTCCTGTCGCACCTGGTTGAACTTTTCTCAAATTTTCTTAAGTTTTCCCTTTGTTCATGCACACCATTGGCAGTTGTGTGGTGTCCCACTGGTGTGCCAGGTGAACTTCCATTGTGGAATGTGCGCCTAATGGTCATGTGCCCACTTCCAAGTCCTAGGCTAAGTCTGTGGCAGAAACCGGCGTTGTTTGGTGGGAGCCACTATGCTTTTCCCCACTGTGCTCCATACAGATGTATTGTGTGGCCAAAGAGTTAAGCGAAGAAGTGTGCATCTCTTCAATTTTCCACTGACATTGCAAAAAAAAGATAACAGGGAAAAAGAAACACAAACGGTCGTGATTAGTGAGCTGTTTGGTCGCAGTGTCAACAACAGTGTTTTGGCCACTGGTTTTGTAGAAGCGTGTTCCATTCAGAGATGCTTCATTAGATTAGATTTGCTTACAACGGACGTAGACAAAAGAGATTAAAGTAGTGTCTGTACTTCCACTTAGAAAACGCCAACTTTCTCTTCGGACTCGCCATTGCTGCAGCTCACCTCCGCTAGTTTGAGTGTGCGAGGCTGCTGTGTGCGTGTGTGGTTTGTGTGTAAACTGAACACAGCCTCTGATTGGCTTACGAACTCTCACTCTACCTTAGAGAGCCAATCACCATCACTTATGCGGTTGTCCCGCCCGTCCCTCGTCCCTCACCAAGCTAAAAAAAAATAAAAAAATAAAACAGCTTTGCAGCTCCGGTGGCTGAGAGCCGAGTCGGATGACAACAGTTTGAATGAGCAGCTTCAGTTTGTAACGCGCCATATTTGATAGTTGGTAACGGTGTCGTAACGATGGAAAAAGTAATTAGTTAGATTACCCGATACTGAAAAAAAGTAATGCCCTTAGTAACGCCGTTTATTGTAACGCTGTTGTTCCCAACACTGGTCTGGGGTGTGTGCATGCCTGCAGGAGATGGGCATGAATAACGGCTCTTGAGCAGCAATGGTCCAAATAGTTCGTTGACCCATCTTTACATGCACCTAGTACAGAGGTGCGTCCTCAGCCTTGGGCCCCACCAACAGCTGCTGCTGTAGGCCAGAGTGCGAGTCATGCATGGGTTACGCCTGGTGCTCCACTGGTGGAGACACCTAAGCAATCCTGCCAAGAGGAGCATGCGAGGTCCTGTGGCCAGTCTTCGACTAGTGTCGTCTGACACATCCCTGGTAGTCTGGGGTGCACAACGGCAAAGGAATTAGGATAGCTCACTGGAGAAACAGATGGGCTTCCTAGCATAGCAGCAGGCTGGAGTCAAGGGCAGCCCAACTCGCCCTGCAGATGTTTCTGCCACATCTGCAAGGCTGCAATGTGCTGCTGAGGACAGACACAGAGTAGCAACATCCTAAATCATCTTGCAGGAAGGCTCTGGCTCCCCTTCCCTTTGCTGACTGGCACACGAGCTGGGGATGTCTCCATGCATTCTATCCCTCAAGGTCATACAGGTGCGCAGTTTACTGCCTGTTCAGAGGGGGCCTAGACAAAGGAGAATGGAGGATCCACCCACAAGTGGTGACAGAGATCTTGCATGGCTTTGTGACAGCGAGTTCAGATCTGTTGGCCTCCAGGGAGTTAACCTAAAAGATAGGCATTGCTCCCTGTCCTTTTCCTGAGGGTGAGACGACCTGAATTTTTGAACAGATGCCTTGACCCATCAGTGGCTCCAAGGCCTTCTGTATGCATCTCCCCATTTGGTTTCCTTCCGCCCCTGCTGCAGAGGATTCAGATTGAGAAAGTGCAGTTAGTCCTTGTAGCCCTGAACTGGCCTCACATGGTCTTGTTCCCTGACCTCCCCCACCAGCCGTTTTTATACAGGGCAGCAAGCTTCCAATTTGGCTGTCCTTTTTGCGGCTTGGTCTGCGGATTTAGACAGAGGTCAGTAAATTGGGGGTCTGTTTTGGTCCGCCAGTTTGCCGCCTTGGAGGGTACACTTATTTCCGCCTCTATTGCTATGTAAATCCGAGACGTCAATGTGCCGGCAACTGCGTGAGATGGGCGGAGGTGTTGATGATTTGCACTGTTGTGCGACCCACAGCCAGGGTGTTTTAAAACCATGAAACAGCTGATCACAGCAGTCAGTCCATCACTTCACCCACTGACATCAAGATGAGCAACTGGACAGCCGCTGAGATCCAGGAGATGCTAGCGTCTCCTCGGTCTCTGTAGCTGTTTGGTTGTGTTAGCTTGTTGTTGTAGCGGCAACAGCTTGTTAGCTTGTTGTTGTTGTAGCACGGTCGCTACTTTCAAATTAAACCCCCCCTGCTAAGAACCCAGTTCTAAACTCCAATGGGGTGCAATGTAAAGCTCTAATATTAAAGACAAATTCGTCGTCACTGTTCACAGCCCAACTTCGTGCTTCACCTCACGTCACATGTTTACGCCTACCCCGGTGGCAGCTTTTGGAAAAGGAGGAATATTACACCTCCATTTTAGAAAGACAAGGCAGCACATTGCCGCCTTTACCTTGCAGCAAATGTGCCACCTTTTCTATCTAAAAAGGGCTACTGATATGTGGGGCACCACCAATGGCCGGCCCAGCTTCAGAAGCCTGTGTTTGGATGCCAGTTGAATCATCGGTTAGCCTTGCATCTGGCAGGCTAGCCTGAAAAGTCCATTCACCCCTGTAGTCACTGGCCTTGCATCTTGCAGGGCCAGTTAGGCTTTAGGTAGTGTCTTGCACCTATGCAGACAGCAGCAGCAGACAGCGTCTGGCTGCTTTACCTGCTCAGGGGTTTGTACACATTGGACAAAATTAATTTGTAGCAAGGGCCTAAGCCCCTCGGCTTGTGTGTGGGTTGAGCACCTGTGATGGCTGTGGGGCTCTGAGACTGCTCCTGTTCTTTGTCAGATGTCTTACAGTGTTCTCGTACATATGGAACATGTAGTTGGGTGGAGAGATAGTCTGAATATGATCAAACTGTACATTATGTTGTAACCCTGGTTACAATGTAACTACAGATGTCTTCACATCTGTGCAGACACTGAAACTATAATCTGCCCATCAGGTGTGCCTCCACCATCTCAGTACACCTGTATTTGTGCAGTTTTTCCAGTTCTCTTTAAGATCCCCTTTACCCGGTCAGACTCATTGTCTGCATTATTCTATTAGTGCTGCATATTATGATAAATTTTTTTCCTGATTTGTTATATGGTTACTTTATCAGTTAACTGATTGATAACTAGAGATGCACCGATCCAGTTTTTTCCGATCCAATCCTGATACCGATACATGGGCTGAGCGTAACGGCCGATACCCGATACCGATCCGATACCATTGTTGAATTAATAATAAACCGTATACCTTCCACCACTATGTGAAAGGGACTAAAGGCACCAGACTTTCCTAACCAAGACAAAATAATCAAACAGTTACCGAACATTGTAAACATGTGTAACATTAATAATAATAATAATAAAAATAATAATAATACATTTAATTTATATAGCGCCTGTCAGGGTACCCAAGGACACACGTAACAAAGTGGAACAAACAAAACAAAGAATGAATGGAGCGCCTGTCAGTCAGCACGGAGAGAACACTAGCACTGAAGTCAGTAGCACCGTCCGTGTACAAATTAGCGTCTGGAGGCTCCGTGCACACAGTGGGGGCGATGCAGGAGACCAGGAGATCCAATCCAAGCGATGAAGCCTGGGGTGAAGTGACAGCAGAGGTCCAGGTGCTCCTGTGCTGAACACCTGAAGACCCCGCCAGCAACAGCGAAGTAGCGACCATCCAGCATCGCTGCGAGCCGGGGACACCGCTGCAGCAGCAGAGGAGGAGACAAAGCAGCCCGGCGGTGAATAACCCTGAGGTTCTGGTGGAGGGAGGGAGGACCAACGGAGCAACGATGGACAGCCCATAGTATTGAGTACGTCGGTTTGAAAGTTAGCGTTGCTAGGCTAACAGCTGATCGGTGAGGCTAACAACTGATGGTGGGGCTACTAGCTAATCAGCGGAGAAATGTGACGTGAGTAAGTGTAACATCCTGCAAACAGGAATACAAAATAAAACATAGCAGCTGACCCTGAGAATAAACTAATAAAGAGTTGGTCAAACAACAACTTGTGCTCTTCCAGCATGCGACACACTAACGCTGATGAATGACGTAAGATGTGCTGCGACAGAGAAAAAAAAACAAAAAAAACTGGATCAGCCCGTGGATCTGTTCATTTTACCGATCCCCGATCCAGCCGTTTTGTCAATATCGGGGCCGATATCCGATCTTAATATTGGATCGGTGCACCCCTATTGATAACGTGTCTACAAAATGACAGTGAAATGTAAAATGTCCGAACAGTCCAAAGTGAAGCCTAAACACATAGGAGGTTAAAAAATATACGGGAGAAACTGGAGCTATTATTTTTGACATTTTTTTTCAAAATATCACTCAAACAATTAATCCATTATTGGAAATGTATTTAATCTTGTGAAGTTACCACTATTCCTCATAGGACTGTGGTACCATCCTTGTTATAAGTGGCACTTACTTTTACATATCGACCATCCACCAGCATTCAAGTCCTTTAAGCACAATAACCAAACTCCAAGTGAATTGTCAAATGCTTTTTGCCACCATCATAAAGGCTCAGATGCAGCACAGTCACATTCGTTGGTTGTCACATTACTGTGGGGTTTTAATTTAAGCTGTTGAAAAGACCTAATTTACATTTGCATACAAGCCAACAAAACTTCATGAGAGTCAGACTCAATCACTGTATGGTGTATTGAACTCCTTCATTTATCAGTTAATTATAGGAATGTTGAATGTGTGTGTTTCCCAGTTCAGTGGAAAGTGTCTGAGGCTTTTCTACCTCCTCATTAAAGAGGTAAATTCGACAAAAAAAAGGACATCAACAAAACCAGAAGATCTGGAAGTAAACTGTTTAGCATCCTCACAGAACAGGGAGTACGCATTGTTGTCTAGCCCTTTAAAAGCCCCTGACAATTATGTCCGATGACTCTGGGCCATGCTGAAGAACTGAAGATTCTCTGTGGAAGCATATCATTAGTCCAATCTGTGGTGTATTTGTGTCTGTGTGGTCCATGGGGCTTCCCGACGCAGTGTTGTTGTTTAGTACAGAGGCCAGGATGCGTGTTAAACAGAAAAGAGGAAAAAGAAGACACAACTCCCTCATCCTTGTGGCTCCTGTATGTTCATCAGGCTATTATATAAAAATATAAATTCCAATAGAAGACATGACAGTTAAGCAGTCATATAGTTTAATTCATTCTAATCTGTATTTTCTTGCAACAGGAAAAAAAAAAAAAACAGAAAAAGTGATGAGATAGTGCTACTTCGCCTCCAGAATAGGCCTTTTTTGATAGTAGATGTTTTGGCATGTCATATAAAGAAAAGCATGGATGTAACTAATAATATAAAGATAGCTAGTTAGAGTCCAAATAGGTCATGAAAGTGGCAGGGTGCCAGCATGCTCAGTATTGGAAACCAAACCTGCTAAATAGAATTTAGCCGTGATCAATTTCATTATTTATACCTGGGATTTCCTACTTTGCGCTAGCTTTGATGCTCACTTAAATCACCAAAAAAACACATATCATGCAGCAGATGTGCAGTTGGAGGGATGTTGTATTTCTTTTAAGTCTAAGTTATACAGTGGTTAAGTTAGCTAGTCAAATGTTGAAGCTAAGACCCATCTAGTGCCTGGTGAACTGAAATTCTTTTGCATATTATTGCAAAATGAAGGTAGAGGAAGCTTGGAATGGCGTCTTGCATGGCTAGTTTGCAAGTTACTGTGGCTGGCAGGCTAAACAGTTATATGCTAGCTTGCTAATACCATGCTAAAAATAGCTAGCTACATCAGCCTGACAAGCAAACTGACCTAGTATAGTACGGCCAGTTATCGAGTATTAAGTATTCGTAGGCTTCTACCAACTTCTGTCTCAAGACTGACTGTGTTTTGGTCAGAGCAGGTTACATTACTCTGGCAAAGAAGGATTGTATAAACCTTTTAAATGATAACTTTCTTATTTTTTTCTTAACTTTCAAATATCAGCTCTTAGAGATTTACTTAACCCTACTGTGTGATTACAATTATGGCAGCATAGTCTCTTGAAATTAATGTATTACTGACAGACAATTTCACTACTATAAATGCTGTGGTTTTGGGCCATTAGGATATTTTGAAAACCTTAAACTCCCTTTTTTTCTCAGGAGTTTCTTCAGCATTCATTTCGATGGTGAAAGTAGGATTAAAAAGGTTCAAGTCAAGGTGAACATGCATTCTAGTTTGAAGAGAAGCTGAAAGTCCCAGAGGCAGAAGCAAGTTTTGTGTGTTGCCTAACAGGGGGGCGGCTTAGCTGAAAAATCGTGCACTTTGTGATAAAAGCATGAAATCTGGGACAGTTAAGCCCAAAGTCAGTCTGAAAAAAACTGGATATCTGGCCATCGTGAATTTTCAACATGGCGGCCGTGGTGGCCATTTTAATAATGGCTGCCACTGGCAACAGTATTTAAATCAATTTTCTTATTTGCATGGTATAAAATATGATGTTGATGATCTTGTTAGTTAAATGTATTTACCATACCTAGTTTAAGGAAGTTTATTCATGAAGAATACATATAAATCAATAAAAAGTCAAGATGATTGCCACAATCAGCATGAACATTGTAATTGTAATAAAGTTTCGTATATTGCATATCATATGGTCGATCTCCATAAATAATTATACATTTTATCATCCAGAAATAAAATCTGCAATGTGTTATAAGCCCAGAATCTTTCTTTGTTCTGGCAATTTAAGAGGGCCACCATTTACTTGCAGATATCACACACTAATGTAATCGTGCCAGTTAAAATTAGCTAAAGGGAATTTAGTTTAATTTAAATCTTTTAAACTTCTTAAACTTAACAAATACTTAAGTCTCAAAAATACTGACATGTTGATGTCACCTTCAAGTCCTACAATTCATTGGAAAGATCAGATGTGACTTGACAATTGCAACATGCCTCGAGTTCATATCTGTCATAGGCTTGGCTAGGTAGACTTACAACTAGAAATATAAAACTTATGTTGAAACTTATTTTGCTATTACAATTAGCTTACAGCTAGATAAATAACACTTATTTAAGAAAAACCCTTATTTTCCCCCCATTGACACCCTGTTACACATAAATAGTTAACGTGGTAACGTGCTAATACCACGTTTCAAATGGTGGATTGCTGTTAATATAAGACTACTTGGTAGGAAGATATCACAGAACCATGTCTGCTTTATTTAGGCTTGAAAATAGATAAATTAAACTTATTTTAGAAAAACCCATATTATTTTCACATTAACACCTGTTCCACATAAATAGTTAACGTGCTAATATGCTAATACCACGTTTCAAATGGTGGACTGCTGTCCTCAGCAAGCCACCCCTTGTTGATCTGTCCTCAATTTCTCCATGCACACATGAGGAAGCTGACACTCACATGTTATGACATGTGGCCTGTGGCCCATGCAGTACAAAATGGTCACCAGAAAATGATGATCCATCCTGTTGATACTGATGTGGTTCTAGCTATGGCAGCAGCTCAAGGTCCAAAGGCAGGAACACAGTGGCCTAACCGTTGGACATCTGAAGCGTTTGGGGAGACTCGGACGAGGTTGGGAACAAATCTGTTCAGTGTGTTCAGCTGCGTTGGAAGCTTTCGGAGCCACGGGGACGTTGTCTGCTCCGATTCAACATGTGAAGTCTGAGGAGGTTGGCTGTCGGCCATCTGAGCCATTGGATTCTCTGATTGGCTGTGTGTTAACTGTATGACCATTCTGATTAGCGGTTTGCTAGCGAATCAGCATGGTGTGTGGGAGGGGCAGAAGACTGCATGGGCTGTGTGGGCTGTCTTTCCGGAGCTTACAAATGCCCTATAAGAATTGTCCTCTGCCCCACATGACATTCTACAGGATGTAATGGCAACTATTGAAAGATTTATAAACCTGTTCTATGATCGAACCAGCACATCCACAGACATAGACCAAGCTAGGAGGAGGTGTTTTGCAAAGAGGCACAAAGTGCAGTCAATCCCTCCAACAATGGCTGACCTAAAGGAGCATGTTAAGAGTGCAGTCTATCAAGGAGGCCATGTATGGGGTCAGATGCTGGTGTCAACACCAGAGCTTCCTTCTCTTTGTGGATGGGGCTGGTCAAAGGCATCTGAGGGTCATTATAAACCATTTTGGACATGCCTGCCTGATGCAGGCCAGTCCAGCTATGAACTTATCTCCTGCAAATGTAGGAAGGATTGTGTTAAGCAGTGTAAGAGCACAAAAGCTGCCTTAGACTGCACAGCTCTCTGTTACTGTGAAGGGAATTGCTGAGAGACTTCCACGATTGACCCCATGTTTGGGCAGTTACGATTGTCAGTTAGGCCCATCTTGCATTGTGAGCTTCCAAACAGGCTAAATACTAAAGTTGCCACCAGAATTCCTTATCATAAAAATGTGTGATTTGATCCCAATATCATTCATATCACAGGAATCCATGCAACTTTGAAGCAGTAACGATTTTCAAACCAGTCATGGTGGCCATCTTGAAAAATAACAACGATCTTGAAATGTATTTGTATCATTCATGTACAAACTCCAAAGAGGTAAATAAATGTAGCTAACTATATGATCAATATCATGTTATAATCAACCCACAAAAGAAAATTCACATGGAAAAAGGTAGTTAATGGTGGCCATTTTGAACAATGGCTGCCACGGCAGCCATATTGAACATTTGCGATGGCCCAATATCTAATTGTTTTGGACTGTCTTAGGCTATAAGTGTTCCAAATTTAACCCTTTTATCATTTAGTCCACGATTCTTTGGAATTATGCTGCTAAGCCGCCCCAGTATAAGGGAAATTTTCCTCATTGACATGCATGGTTTTGTTTTTACATTATTCAGATGATTTTGACCTTGACATGTTTTCATTACAAAAACAACCATGTAAAAATATTCAGTTCAATTCAGAAGTAAATGGTGCCAACGTACCAGCCAAATCATAGGACACGTAAAGGAGTGCTCCCTCGTTAGAGCTTGTTAAAATCTCAGAGGTCGTTAGGGCCCCAGGGCTCGTTAGGGCCGGTAGAGATGAATGGGGGGACTGGTTGCGGGAGGCGTGGAGGCTGCTGGGAGGGAGCCAAGACAGCCTCTTTCACTGAACCCTTTGTCAGAGCTGTCAAAGCCTTCTCATCACACTCAGCTGTTCACTGTAAAGCACACTGATCATTATTAACAGGCCAGAGACAGAGAATAACAATGACTGGGGTAAATCAATATTCTCTTGTTCATTTCACAAAGAAACTACAGAATGGACAGAAAGTTCTCTTCATGCTCTATATATCACACCTTAATTTTGGAGGGATATGTTTGTTTTAGATTAAACTCTATAAATAAGAGTATGGTAGGTCATTTTATCAGATGGTAAAATATCTATCAGAAGGGACTACTCCCTCTTTATATGTAATCAAGAATGGATAGGTCATTGGTCAAGTGCACTATGTTTGGACTGTTGTTTGTGATGTGGCCATTGATGGTGGTGTCATCTGCATACTTACAATTAAGTTGTCTTAATGTCTGGTGGTACAGTCATGGGTGCACAGTGTGCCCCTGGGGGGCTCCAGTGTTGAGCACTATAGTCGAAGAGGTGTGACTGCCCAGCCGAACAATATCTTTCAGAATGGATTACTACTTCTATATATGCAATTATTAACCAGTTATGTCAGTTAGAAAATATTCATTAGAATAGACCACTATGTTATCCACTATGTTATCAAAATAAGGGTAGGTCATTCTGTCATGTAGAACATACCAGACCGTACTATTACCTATGCCTACATGTTTGGATTGAGGGGCTTGCATGCTAATGTTATCAGACTACAGACTGTGTAACAGATAATTTATCTGTGCATAAAAATCAATATTTCTTTTTCCTTTTTTACACCAGAAGCTTCAGCTTGAGTAGGATTGTATGCATGTGAAGACATTCAGTGAAAGAAAAAAAGGAATGCAGCATCTGTAATCAGCCATAAAGCGACTCTGCCCCTCTTCTCAATCATCATTGATTGTTACAGTATAACATCTCTCAATGCATTGCATGGTCACCAAGTACAACCAAAGCATGTGCAAAATCTTCACATTAAGCTACAGTGAGTTAATATTAAATCATATTTGGAAAGGTGAACAGATATCAGAAAGATATGTATGTCTTAATGTGTCGCTTGACTGCCAAGCCAGGTCAGCATATTGGTTAGTAGTAATTAGTGCATTGCAGATTTATTTGATGGATGTCAAATTATTAAGTATCAAGGAATGCTATGTATGAATCCTTGGTATGAAACTGCAATATTCCTGTTCACAACACAGTGAACTATTCCTGGAGGTCACAGCAACACTACGAAAGCCACAAGTTGTTGCAACAGGTCTGCCTGCTGCAGACCTGGGCGTCTCTCTCTCTCTCTCACTCACACTCGCTGGCTTGATTTGTGACTTGTGAAATTGATGTTCGCTGTTGTTGTAGCAGAGATTTTGATCTCTTTGTAAATATTGTAAATATTGTTAAATTATTTTCAGTCCACTTTAGTAGGGGTGAGTAGCCTTTTTCTTTGTGCACCTTTTTCTCCTGTTTTTTTGGTTAGGGAGTAAGGTAAGATAACCTGTTTTTCTGTTGACTTTTGTTTTGAGTTAGGGAAGAAAGCTTTAAAAACCAGCTTGTTTTGTTTATTGTTTTAGGTATTGCTCACCCTGAAGTAATTTTTTTGTTTGGGTAAATAAATCCCCGTTATTTTTGGACTGCATCCGTTGGTTTTTGGTGTTTTATTGTTGGGAGTGGGAAAAGGGAGAGACCAATATGTCATGCCCCGGTATACCCTAGGCCGGGACATAACAACTGTTACTGGCTGTAATTCCTTGTATATTTCAACAAAACCCTCCCACAGTGTTGAGACTTTAAGACACATGCAATTTCATCTGTTTGGGTTTCATCATGATTGTCCATCAAAGTCAAGTTCCTGTGGTCCTTATGTCTCCATACATATCTATGTGTGCTGAGGGTCACAGCAGCGGTTGCTGTCACTTACACTAAGTGGTCTGACAAGTGCACCTTTGGCGTGCATCAACAGCCCTTTCACTTGATTGCAGTAGTGCAGATAATACTGACATCTAATACTGACAGCCTAGCAAAAGGGAGGAAAGAAACAGCTAAGTGACATCTTTACACCTATAAGAGCTTGGATGAATGATGGCCACTTGTGAACATACCGTCCAATGAAAGATAATGTAGATAGCCCTGCTATAGTCCTGTGTTTTATCAGTGTGCTGTCTGTTTTGTGTATAAATGTCTTTATATTGTATGACGTATTCCTAAATATTTAGATATATATAGTATGCACTGAAATACTGCTTTGACCTGCAAGGTGTGTAGAGCAGAGACGGCAACTCTAAAACGGCTTCATGAGATTTATTTTAAGACTTTGTGAGAATTGTAAATCATATCTGTCCATTGACAATTTTTTGGGGGAAAGAAAGTAATCCTGTCATTTAGACAGGCTTTTAAGCAGGAAGAGTAATAGTACTTTCTTGCTTACAGATGTACTAAGAAAAAACTAAAGTCAGAAAAATATGTAGCATGATGACATATGATATATAGATTATCTGTTCAATAAAAAAAATAGGCTACAAAATAAATTGCTTCAAATCTGAACCGATACAAAAGGCAAGACTAAGCCCTGATTAAATACATTTTAACTCAGTTCTTAAATTAAATTTGTATAGGCAATTTGCAGTCTCTGTGTGCAACTGATTAAACAACAGCCTCACTCACTGTGTAACCTTACTAGAATTGCCCTAATAAGATGACCAACCTCAGACAATAAAACAAGAATTGCAGACACTAAATAAAAAGTATGGACACACTGGCTGGTGCAGCAAGCAATGTTAGGCCAGAAAAGAGAAATATGTCACTTCCCATTGATTAGCAGCAGTATAAAGCATCACTAAAGAAAGATAAACTTCAAACTTTGATGTTAGACGTGCATGACTCGATGGTTAAGTTAGCAATGATAAATATGCGACATCCGGTTAGACTTTCAAAATAAAGAGTACTGCCAAACATTTCAAACATGGATAATGACTCTTAATGTTGTGTAACAGTTGCAGTTTGGTTAGGTCTAGGCAGTTACGTTAAAAAGGTTAGAGATATACTGATATTGGCAATAATTGTGATATTTAAAATGAAATATATTGTGTTGATAATACACATATGATAATATTCCCAGAAAATTCCACTGCATCTGCCTCTGAAATCATTTCAGTTACTTTCTATTCTTGCTTTGTGATTATAGGTGGCAGCTATACACCACAACACTGGGTGCCACCCTTCATAAAATGGAAAAAGTTTTTTACAGTTATGGTAACAGACTCTCTGTCCATCTCCCTACACCTGTATTTTGAGTATAAATGATCTCCCCCCCCCCCCAAAAAAAGAGATTAAACACACATTAAACAAAGTTAAATCAGAATTTGACTGAGAAATCTTTTTTCAGATTTTCTATGGATATCATGGTCAAATCTTCAATGTAAATTATTTAGACCCAAAAAAATCGTATAGCAAAAATCTGATATAGTGACATTCTTTTCATGTAACGTATGTCTAAATGTCCATTTTGACTTTCTGTTTGTCACAGGACATTTCCTGGCTGAAATCTCGGAGACGCTATGTGTTGCAAGACAACGCAGTGGTTGCAGATGTTCTTTACTGTATAGTCACATGCAACTGTCAGTGAGTTTGTTGTTGTATTCTGTCTGATTCTCATTATGTGAGCCTTTTGCACTGTTCATTTTCAATTAACCATTTATCATACTACTACAGTCAACCTGTTCCACTACACTCCTCAAAATTGTATATTTTAAAATGAAGAAGGCTGTGCAGTCACAACATGTCATGGATTATTGTCGAAAGCAGCAGAAAAGCTTTACCTCAAGGTTCCAAAGTGAATAAAGAAGTTAACATTACAGGATCCACTATGAGCATGTTAGCATGTTAGCATTTAGCCTGACCCAGCGTGCACCAGGCAAAGCAGTGCCGCTGCTAGCCATTCTGGTGCCCTAAGCACAATTCCTTTATGATGCCCCCACCTCGAGAAAAAAACATTTGTTTTTGCCAGTTTTACTTTTTATTACCAAACATATCACTCAATACCAACAACACAATAGCAGCATCACAATGTAACACATAAGAACAATAAAACGAAAAAGGAGAATCAACTTTGTAAACAAGGTACACAGAACAGGTCACACAGGTTTCTACATTGTCAACTATGGCAAGCTGTTTTAACATTTCAGATATCCACAACGTCATTCTTCCTAGGACAAATGAAGTCACTTTTCCCATTCATGTGTATTGGGCTTTCAATTTCAGATATCCACAATTACATTCTGGATATCTAGAATGAACATTCTAGATATCTGCAATAGAATTCTTACTAGAAAAAACTCCCATTTCAGATATCTTCAGTCCAGTTGTTACTAGTCATGATTTTCATTTCAGATATCCAAAATGAAAAACTATTCCAGATATCCAGACTGTAATTTTGAATATCCAAAAATACAATTTGATTAGTAAAAATATCATTATGGATATCCACTATATATATAAAGGTGTCCACAATTGCATAATACATAATACAAATTGTGGATATCTGTAATGACTTTTTTACTAGTCACAATGTATTTTTGGATATTCAAAATTACAGTGAACTAGAATGTTCATTCTAGATATCCAGAATGTAATTGTGGATATCTGAAATTGAAAGCCCAATACACATGAATGGGAAAAGTGACTTCATGTTGTCCTAGGAAGAATGACATTGTGGATATCTGAAATGACTATTGTGGATAGGAAGAATGTCATATTGGATATCTGAAATGCTAATTTTGACTAAGGGAGGAGCCAAGCCCATAAAAGAGCAACTCACCCAGAGTGTGCTCTCTGGCTGGGCTGCCTCCACCTCTGTACCATGGTTTACATTCAGACATGTTTACTCTTTTGCCTAAAGAGGTTAAAAGTGAAAATAAAACCCTTTTGATTTTGGCACTCTTTGTGTGTGTGAGCTTCCTCTGTTGTTACAAGCCTGAGCCAAGTTGTAACAATATCCAGAATGTAATTGTGGATATCTGAAATTGAAAGCCCAATACGCATGAATGGCAAAAGTGACGTCATGTGTCCTAAGAATAACGTTGTGGATATCTGAAATGTTCTTTTTGACTAGGAAGAGTTGAATTACAAATATCTGCAATACATATCCAGTCTAGCTATTAAATGTTAAAATGGCTACTTATACTTTTTAAGGATTTTTAGATATCTTAAATTTAGTTTTGACTAGTACGATCAAAGTTGTAGATATCTTAAAACTACATTTCTACTAGTAAGAATGTTATTGCGGATATCTTTAATAACCATTTTGACTAGTGAGAAGACAATTTTGAGTAGGAGAAATGCTATTATGGCTATCTAAAATGTAATAATAGATAGGAATGTGGTTCGATTAAATGTTAAAACGGCTTGCCATAGTCGCCTGCTGATGGACTCTCAATGACAGTGCTGTCAGAGGTGGTGGTTCTCTGCTGTGTATCTGTCCCTAAACTGCTGGTTGAGGGTGGTTGATCAGGGTACTGTTGTGTAGTCTACAGACCTGCTGGCCGGCTGGGGTTGATGTGTGCCTGAACTGCTTGTAGATGGTTGCTCATCATCTATATCTTCCTCTTGGCCTCGTGCTCCTCCTTGTATGTATCTCAGCATTGACCCTGCATTAATTTAGAAATACAAAGAAAAAGGATCAGTAGAGAAAGAGACGAAATATTCAAACAAAGAATCTTATACCAAAAAAAAATTACATTTAAAACTTAAAGCATGCAACCAAGGAACTCTCCTCCTTTATTACTTATGTATCAACTATTTGATAAATCTAATCTAATCTAATATAAAAGCATAATAGAATGAGTTGCAATATTGCACACAATTCAACAATAATGTTTTCTTCATATCATTCATAATGACATTTTATATTTATATCTTACCTACAGGAATAAGAGCAAAATGATACACCTCCCGCAAGACTACATTTCTGAATCTTAAACATTATTTTACCATTTAATTGAATACAACTTAAATATGGTTACAAGAGCATTTTGTCTACTACAGAATATTTTTTCTGTTTCACTGGCAGATGTCGTCCATGCCTTTGCATCCTGACATAAATGCAATCAAAACACCAGTTCATTTTGTCATGTAGCTTCTGTCACATTCAGCTGTAACAAAGGTAGCTGTAGCAGTAACACTAAAAATCTGAGTTCTTCAGACTTGACATTATCAAGAGCCATTTTCTGTCCCACTGCACATCGGACACCTCACCTAATTGTGTGAGAGACTGTAGCCTACATTCTGCTGAATTCTACTGAATGACAATTCTAAAGATGGTCGTGGGTTGATTATGCATTGCAAACGCCAAAATATGCTTTCTCAAATGACACTATGCTAGGCAAACTTTGCTAAATGCTTGGCTAAAGACTATTAATCGCACGCTATATGGTAATAAATAGTCTGAATTAAGAGGAATAGTTAGCCTACCTTGTGCATTGACTGCCAACTGTTACTGAGAAAGTATTGATCACTGTCACGTTAAAATAAACCATAAACTACTGCTCAGTATCTAAAGTAAAGTAACAGCTAGCTGGCGTCAGTTACTTGTAAAATGCATAGATAATGTTTAACAGTAAAATCTCAATTTAGCTGGGAGTTATCACATATTTGAGTTTGCTAACATTAGCAATAACTTCTGCTAATTCGAGGTGTATGCATAGGCATATGCTATGCATATGCATTAGCAGCACATTTCCCTTATTTAAGGATGATTAAACATAGACTCACCTGCATGTGATGCACGGGCATCATCTCACAGTTTCTTCTTTCTTTCTCTGCTCCTGACTCCTGCTGTCTTTTCAGGGCCATCTCCAAAACAGTTGACAGCCTGCTGTCAAACTTTGTCAGACACAATCCAACAGACCACTGAGATAGGGAGGGGCACCTTGAGAAGTTGAGTGTGTGTGTGTTTGGGGGGGCACCATCGTTCATACTTTCTCGAGCACTTAAATATATCTCGTTCTGCCTGTTTTGTGATATACATGCCTGAAAAGTGCCTAAAATTACTATGCTGAAATAATACCTGCATTATTATGACTATGATGATTTTTCATTAGGCTATATTTGGTGCCCCCTCAGCACTTGGTGCCCTACGCACAGCGCGTGATGCGCGTAGTGGGTGCGGTGGCACTGAGGCAAAGCTTTGGTTGAGTTTGTCTTGTTTCACTTTGCGAGTTCTCTGAGTGGTGCATTAACTCAGTGATCAGTTACAAGGTACATCCAACCCTTTTTTCATAATGACATGATCATGAATTTCATTGTATACATACAAACACTGTCATACATCTGGCACAACCAGGATGAGGCCAAACTCCTGCCTCCACTGGACACTTTCTCACTTTGTTTCTGCTGTTACTAACAAAGTCATATTTGGTGGATTAGTTTGTGAGTACATCTAATCTGACCTATAGCCCTGGTTTTACACCAAACAGCAATGAAAAGTTGCAGATCCCCCGATCCAAAAAATACATATGGTTGTAGCTTCAAGCAATGCTGCCTTTCCTCTTCATCTGTCATCTTCATTCCAGCTGTGATACAGTAGCATGAGATGTGTATATTCATGGCTACCCCTGTCTGATATTACATGCCATTCATGAGTAGTTTTTTAACTAAAACACAGTGCAGACATCCTATTGGACAGATGTTTCACTGATAGGGTGTCTATGATCTCTGTCCTTGCAGCGCAGAAACACAAGAGCACACAGATGGTTTCCTCTTTCCCCTCATCACCATGTTTAGATTGGAATTAGCTGCTGCACTACATCAATTATGTAGTGAGGCAGCCTCTATCTCCTCATCTGCATGCTAATCCTTTTTCTCTTTGAAACAAAGTGCCAGCCAATGTGCTGGGAGATGCATTTTTCTCAGCATGGTAGAGGAAGTCATGACTCCACTTATCTTCATACTGTTTCATTCTTAATACTGTATCCACTAAAATGTTAAAGATAATACCAAACAGATTCAAGTTACATTTATCCTGCATGCCTCAGCGTAGTGTCCGACCAG
Source organism: Sparus aurata (assembly GCF_900880675.1). NCBI lineage: Eukaryota > Metazoa > Chordata > Actinopteri > Spariformes > Sparidae > Sparus > Sparus aurata. Next base: position 11,905,869 of record NC_044190.1, read on the forward strand.
TCTTCCAGCCAAAACCACCAAACAGCATATGCCACTCAAATGATTCATTTGAGTGTCTTGAATCTAAAACCTCAGTGGTTAAGGTTTTGTTAAGGTTTGGTTTTGTTAGAAAAGTTAAACAACTCAGCTTACATGAGAGAAAATTCATTTAATATATGGCCTTTGTGTTATGTTGTGGTTCCTCTCTAGGCCCAAATGCAGAGATCGTGGACTGAAGTCAGGGTGTAATGGGATTTATTTTGCAACAGAGTTGGCAGAAGGAAATATCGGATGAGTTGGGCAGGCCAGCAGGTAGGCAGGCAGGCAGACAGAGTTGTCTGGGAACAGTGTGGGAGGAACTCAGGTAGCCAGTGGAGCAGGCAGAGTAGAGATGCACTGGAGGATCTCCAGAAATATACTCGAACGAAGCTAAAGACAATATCTTTGCAGCGCTGATATAATAACCATACGTGGTGAAACAATCTGGCATGGGAGTGGAGATCTGGCAAATAATCAATCCCCAAAATACAAGTGTATTGAGGTGACGAGATTCTGTAAAAAGATAATTTACAAAAAGAGCAATGGCTGTCAACTACTTAGTTTCTAGTGAAAAGGCAACCAGATGAACTCGAAAACAAAAAATGGCTGAACATCTTCCCTGGATTATTCAGCTCAGTGGGTAGAGCTGGTGGACTAGTGAGCGGAAGGTCGCTGGTTTGAATCCCGGCTCCCCTGGGGCAGGACTGAACTGCATGTCGAAGTATCCTTGAGCAAGATACTGAACCCCAAAATTAATCCTGATGTGCAGTTGGCACCTTGTCTGGCAGCCTCTGCCATCAGTAAGGGTCCTGCGATGAGCTGGCGACTCAGGGTGTACCCTGGCCTTCGCCCATTGAGTAAACTGGATTTGGCCCCAGTAAGCCCCGCAACCCCTTAGGGAGGAAAAAGCGGCAACATCCTCACAGATAAGCGGAAAGAGAACGGTTATTGGTAATATTGTAATATTGCAAGGCCCCTCGTATAATCTGATACATTTTGAATAAGTAGTGAACACTGCTCTGTCCAGCAGCTGGGGTGTGGCTTTAGCGCTCTAGCTTCATGGCAGATTCAGCAGACTGAAGCTCGGCTCACACATGATCCCTCTCATGTGTTCTCATGAGGAAGCAGACATAAACAAACTGTGACATTTAAACAGTGATTTTGTTTCTGAGATGTTTGCTGGGTTAATAAAGTGACAGAAATGTTGTCTTTGAATGTAACAATTTACTGTTATCAAAATGTGGTTTACAGGCCCTTTATTCGTCTCATGTCAGTATTGATTTCCTTCCTCTATTTAATAGGTTGGACAGTAAGCTCTACCTATGTGAGTGAATGTGAATCAATGTAATTCTATAGAGGGGACAGATGATATGCAGCATTTTTCTCTGTGGGTTACACATCTATCCCCAACCTTGATAAAAATGAGTTTGATCCTCTTTTTAAAAAAAACTCCCAGCCAGTCGATTATGCATATGAAGCACTGCAAAATTAGCCCCTTTTGTTTGGGTCTTGCATTTCTCTTTTAACGTGTGAATTGGCTCGATTATACAACAAAAAATCTGGCTAATCCTTACATCCCTCTCTGCCCGCCTCCACCCGTTTTCTCTCTCCCCTCTGTCTCTCTTGCTGGATTTCCTCTGTTTTTCTGTCTTGCTGTGGGGGAAACAAAGGGAACAAAAGAACGAGAGGAGACAGTAAGCTTCTCATCCACTGTAGTGAGTGGTGGATTGGAGCTCTCAATAGAGTGCTGGACAGACTGGGTGGACTGGTGGTGCTCTGAGAACTAGGCCAGTGGACTGTTGACAGAACCCCAGAGTTAGGACCAGATGAAACTGGAAGAATTACTGGAAGAAACGGTGTAAGAGGGAAAGGGAAAAATAGTCAATGTATTGCTCGTTATCAGGGATGAGGGATCATTGTTGATCTGTGAAGGATTTAAATCAGGGATGAAGTGGAGGGTAAAGCACAGTTTACCTAGTATTTGTCTTTATACACACACAAAAAAAGATTCAGTTTGAACCCGATTGAAGGAATTAGCGTCATAAATCGCCACCCTTTTTCTCTGACAAAAACACAAATTGGAGTGACAAAATCCATTTTTGGGCTGCCTGTTATGAGCAATATGCCGTACTTCACTGAAAACGAAAGGAAGACGGCAGCGCTACAGCTCAGCAGATGGAAGGTTGGAAGAAGGAAGGGGGGTACGAAGGAAGAAGTAAAGGTGGAGTATCAAGGTGAATTGTACAAAACTGGCAATTTCCCTCATATCATACCATTAATGAAAGACAAAAACATTGTGGATGCGTCATCGTGCACCTGCTCTCATACCATACACTGAGTGCATAGAATCTGGTGTCATTTAAACAACAACAGGATACATTTTTAGTTGTGATATATATTTACACTGGGTTTAATCAGACAGTATGTGTGAGTGTCCCTGTAGATATGTGTGCATGTGTGCATAAGAGGCAGTCATGCATGCCCCGAGTTCTTCTGTGACACAGGAAGTGGTGATGCAATAGTATACAATCCTAGAGCTTTTTCACATACTCACTGTCTCCTGCTCTGTGTCTCTCACACACCCATGCATTTGCCCCGCAGCCATCGTGATATTCCAAGTCCTAGATTCATGTGAGCAGGGCGGTTGTGGTCGTGGTCTCTGGCTGAGACAAACACACATTCGTAGACACATTTATGGAACGTGGCGCTTGCAGCCTGAGAGCTTTGCAACCTTAAATGCTAGAGTGACTCCAGAAGGATTCACACAGCAGATCTTTGACCTTGAACAGACTGCCTCTGTCTTTGTAAGATGATTCAGGAACTGTGAAAACAAAAGTACCAAATGTATAGAACGCAACACCTAATGTACGTACCAGCAGTCAAAAAACACCAGGGATAAATATATATGACGAGTTTGGAAATTATGTTATGCTCTCTATGAGTACCCTTATGTATAAAATATTCGACTGGTTTGACTGATGTACCTTCTGTGGCATCTTTATCGATATATACTGCTTGCATGCATACAAGTAATGACGTATTTAAATTTACACATACAACATACATTTACCACTGATAACCCAAAATGTGGAGACACATTGAAGACCCTACATCTCTAACATGAGTTTTCACAGTACTGCTGCATTTCTCCTCTACTCTCTCATATTAAAGTGAGTTTAGCAGGTAATTCTTGACTTGGTTTAGTCAAAGTTGGAAAAAAAATGCTTTCGGTAGTCAAGTACTGCATGGCAGTATACTAATGCAGTGTGTGTGTGTGTGCGGGGGGGGGGGGGGGGGGTTAAGCAATCACACATGCACACTCAATCATCACTTGGTCACTTGCCACCAGGGTCTATTACTGGATTGAAATGCCTGAAATATGCTAATGACATGCAGGACTGCTCATATGCGTATGTATGAGTGTGTGTATGAGTGTCTGTGTGTGTGTAAGTTGAAGGGCGTCACTTTGCCTTATCTCCCATCCACAATACTTAAGCTCCGTAGAGCACTTCAAACAGCCTGCAACGGGAGGGAGCAGGGTGCATGTGTGTGTGTGTGTGTGCGCACACGTGTATGTTGGTGCAGGATGGTGAATGGTGGAGGGGGTAGCTTTTGGTACCAAGGGGAAATAGGACTGTGATTTCAGACCAAATTAAGCCACATCAAACAGGCCAGATCAAAGAGTATACAGCCCTTACTGTCTGTGCCAGTCTGACATCACGACAGGATGCCCCACCCCCTGCACACACACGCGTACACAGACACACATTTCCTTCCTACTGTCCTCCTCTGCCTTCTTTTTTAAATTATTGCCTGCATTTCCTAACATTTCTATTTTTTGCATTCGCAAATTCTAAGTATCTTCCTCATACTGACACAAATACAACCACCCACCCCATGCACACAATTTGCAGGCATTTAACAGGGTTATGGGTTAACCTGGATCAAGTATAATGTAATATGTGCTGAGGCTGGGTGTGTGTGATAGAGCAGTCATCTAGTCTAAAGGAGGGGTGGGAGGATGGGGGAGCAGCATCCATTAGAGACACAGCTTCAGCTTTAAATCGTGTTTGCAACCCTGGCTGCTCTAGTCGAACCCTTTGATGCTGCCTTATGCCAATGGCTGTCAAGGGTTCTGTACTGTGTGTATACATACATGTGCATATATATATATATATATATATATATATATATATATATATATATATATATATATATATATATGTATATATATTATCTCTCTCTCTCTCTCTCTGTCTTAGAGAATAGGGAATAGGGCTGATGACAGAAAACGTCTTCTTTCAATTTGAGTATAAAGGGAAACAGATTTTATTTCCTCAACTAAATGATGGTCATGATGATCATGATTATGACCATGATTATCATAATTACAAAATCGGTTATTGTTGAAATAATGAGCCATTAACTATTTTAACACTAACTGTTATTCAGTGAAATTCAAAATGTCAGAAGAAAGATCTTATCAGCGAAAAGTACCAATAATGAACTAATCATTCTAGACCTGTTAGATTGTTTTATATAACAATGTAATACGTTATGTTTCAGCATTAATATGTTGCAGTGGGAAGGTATAGTACACATTTTAGGGCTGCAACAAACTATTATTTTAAATTATCCAGTTTATTTTTCAGTCTGTTGATTGACTAATCAAGCAACTGTTCACCTCTACAGATTTAACTATATTACAGACAGGTTGATCCACGACAAAGAATCATTTTTAGTTAAAAAATGTATCTGCAAAGTAACTATTAACCACAGCTGTCAGACCAATTTAGTGGACAATGAACAGTATCTGCTTCTAGAATATAGTTGAGTTGAAGTATAATTGGCACGGACTTTAAATACTTGTAAGGAAGTACAGTACCTGAGTAAAATTACAAATCAATATTCATGTTATGTCAAATGTAATGTCACACTGTGTTTAGATTTCTACTTTTGTATTTCGTGTCAGTAAATTGCTCTGGACTGCAGGGGCGTAGCCATCATTTCAGAAGTGAGGGGGACAAATTATTCAGAGGTCTATTGAGTGATTTATTATCCTCTTGCATTCAATTGCACCTCTCCTTAGTGGCTAAAGAACCACATAACCACAAACAGCACAGCACCAGGGGACCGACTTCACGTCTTTAAAATTATATACTATCAAAAGCCAAAGTCAAAATCTAAAATCTAAAGCTGCCAAACTCTAGTTGAGTTGACACAGAATGACCCTCGAGCATTTACAGGGTGAGTAACCAGATAATTAAATGCCAAATGACACTGAACACGAAAAGTTCTGTAAAACACTGTTCCTGTTTCAAATTATCAGCACCAAAATGGAATGGTAGTGACAAGGTTACAGGGTAATAAGCCACATAATTTAATTTAATGGCAAGCAACATTTTGAAATAGAATTAGGAATACAGTAGTAGTAGTGAAATTGTTGTAGAATTTAACCTTAAAGTCCCTTTTATGCTATCGATATTTTCACTCAGCCAGTTATAACAGAGACGTTCTAAGGATTATGGTCATAATTTCTCCTCACCTGCTGTGAAGACCCTCCCTGTTCATTCCTGCTGCTTCTGGCCTCTGGTCCACTTTCTCCTCCCTGACCCTGCTCTTTCTCTTGTATAAAGATTAAAAAAATATGTGCAAAACAATAGTGAGCACAAGTTCTGTGCAGAAATTAAGGAGGAGTGGGTTTATTCAAGCTTTTTCGATTATTAGTATTTTTTATTTATATTATAAAGTGTTAAAATAAAATGTTTCATCATAAAATAAGTTATTTTTAATCGTTAATTTTCGTGTTCTGAGTTTTCTCTATCAAAATCTTGTGTAAATATGCAATAATTACAGTTTACTATGTGCGACGATATGAATATTGATAAATGTATAGCCTAATTCAACTTGTTAAAATGTACATTTTGCTGTTATTTTGTTTTTTTTTAAATATCATGACACAATGAATGCATTCATCACTCAGTTGGGTATTTACACTGCAAATTTTTCGCTGTGAATTCACAATAAATAATTGGATAAGTTTTGCATGACTTTCACAGTAAGGATTACAGCAATATACTGTGAAATATACTCACAGCAATTTACTGTAATTTCACATCTGTGATATTACAATGCATTGTTGTAAAAGCACAACTGTATACTGTAACTTTACAGCTTCAATGACAAAGCAATTACTGAGATATTACAGTACATTACTGGGGAATTACAACCTTTTGCTGTATATCATTACAACAAGGCCCTTTACTTTTACAGTGTGTGCTGTGAAAGTAATGCACAAGTTGACAGTAATTTACTGTGAATTTACAATGCATACTGTGGAAGTCATGCTACTGTGGAAATCATGCTAACAAACAACTCTGAGGTAAAGTCAATGTTAGCCCAGTGGCATATTTATTAACAAATAAACACTTTTCAACATACAGCAAATGCCAAGAAATTCAAGAATTCAAGAAATTCAACTTCCTAGTCATTAACTTTCCAAAGCCATCTTAAAATGCAGAGAAATTGTGCAGAAACTTGCGATTCAACTACCTGTGTCACAATTCAGCTATTCAACTGCTGTGTCACAATAACAGTAAGGGATGGGAATGAGGCCTACATGGCAAGGTAAGAGAGGAAGGGTGAGAGCGATGAAGGGATGTCGTGAAGGGGTCAGGCACTCCTCTCAGTCTCAAACATTATAATGAGTCCACACGCAACAGCGTTGTGCAAAAAACTTGTAGTGCAAAGTTGTCAAAGTACAAAAAGAACTACTCAAAAATGAGCCTGACAACTGCTGCTGCTGCAAAAAAAAACAAACTATGATGCCCACTCACAGTCAATAAGCTTCCTCAAAAGGGTGCTCACATGAGGGTTCATTGTTGTCCGCTTATTGGTCTTTGAGCCTCTTTCAGGATTGATGCCTAGGAAGCACCTGGTAATAAGCAAAGATAGTTTCAGTTTTAATAGACTTATGTATTGTAGGTAGCATTTATCAAGGTGTTCACCTGTGCTTTTTCCCATATCAAACCCTAATAGACTTATAATCCAAACTTGTTGGATCTTCCTCTCACCAAAACATTTGTTTTAGCCATTTTTAGCCAGGGTGCCTCAGATTAGGTTTACCTAAGGCAAAGTGGTTGATTTTCTACTATGAGGGGCCATATCACCTTGCGCTGCCACTGAAATGCGTCTTCACGCAATTGGCCAGTTGGTAAATTAAACCAAACCCTGTTGAAAGTATGACAAACACATCCTTTTCAATAAAGGGTCTGAGAGCATTTTTTTCTGCTTTTAAAGAAAATTTGCGCTCTACTTCATTCAATACATTTGTGTTTCGCAACAGACGTTTCGAAATCACATAGCCTGCCCCAAAATAAAATAAACAGCTGTGATTGGACCGGTAGGTATTTGTTGGACCATTGTCAGCGTAACATGTGTAGATACCCAGACTGATCTGCAGAGCGAATATGAATATGAGTTCGCAAGATCAGGATTGTCTCACCAGGCTAGCCTCAGGTACCTCCTTTGTCAGCATTTTAGACCTCAAGACAATCATTGAGTTGGAAGCCTGTACTAAAATGTGCATTACAAGTTTAAATGTGATCTTTATACAATACCTTTGAATGAACTCCAGCATCGACGATCCAGTGGCAGGATACTCAAGGTTGAAGAAGTAATAGCTGCTGAAGAAAGCAGCTACTCCGTGTAAAAACAAAGGGTGTGGGCCCATCACTACATGTCCTTCAATGGATATAAGCCATCCAGAGGGCTTTATCATGTCAACTGAAATGAACAGATACAACATCATGTGTTATGAGCACTTTGAGATCTGCTTTTAGAAGTTTAGAAGTATCAGTTTTTAGAAGTGATGTGACCTTGAAAATGTATGAATGTGTAATCGGTTGGTTTAGAGATATTACAGTATAACATGCAACTATTCTGGACTAAATTAAATCCAAACAATTTGAAATTTGATTTACAGTGAGGTTTTGGCATGCTGGATAAGTTGTTTATCAACATGTAAAATTAGTGGATAATAATGTGTGCTGTCATCTGTGTGTTGCCAGTGCTCCTATCCTGTGTGGGAGGACTTCAGCGCCAAGGCCACCAAGCTGCATTCCCAACTCCGGTAAGCTTCTTTGACAACACATTGGTATAATGAATACATAAAAAGTGTTTCCAAAGTGTAATGCTGCATGATTCTATGTTTGCTTAAATAGTTTTGTAAAAGATAGTCCGACTTCAGACACTGTTGGAATAGTTTTCCGAAGTTTCCATTACTTGAATTGGCAAGAATTCACATACTGTGGGTTCAGGGATTTGCAGAGTTGTAGTCCAGTCTTACTCACCATATGACATCATGTAAATACAGTAATTTCATGGGTTGTTGCTCTTTAAACCGCCTTTTAAATTCTGGGATACATGCCTGCTTTTAATTAGATGTCCTTCCAAATTAACAAAAAGCTAAATTGAAATAATTAAGTTTCTAAATAAAATGTGCAAAGGAAAGAAATTCTTGGTCACTGTTTTTTCCTGTAGCTGTGTGCAGGCAGTAACCGCCTACAGATGTGGATAACACTGATGCTGGATTTAGCGAAATACCACTAGATCAGCTCTTCTACTAAATCAATAAAAAAGTTGCTACACTGCCAGTGCAAAACCTGACTATTGAATAGTCAAGTCAGATTGAAGCAGGTTCTCATTAAACATTACATTAAAGTACTGAATGTTTTCTGTTCACCTAGAACCACTGTTCTGGCTGCTGTGGCCTTCCTGGATGCCTTTCAGAAGGTGGCAGATATGGCTACCAACACCAGAGGTAGGATAAGAGCTGTGTGTGGTTGTGTAAGTGTGTCAAGAAAACCAATTCCCAGCCTTGAAAACTGTAAGCTGTGTGCATTGGTATACACCATGTCCCTTTGCCAATACCTTGTTGTGTTTTGCTCTTTTGAAGAGCGTCCATATGGCAGCACTATTAGAAATCTTATTATGTTGTTGAAACATTATCAAGCAGCCTGCTAAATTCTCCATTGACTGATGAAAGTGTTTCCAGCAGCCTAAAGGTACACTTTATCCCAAACTTTAAAGCAGTTACACTGCACTGTTTACAGAGGCAGAAATTAAAGAAGGATCTCACAGAGGTCAATGAAAGGTATTTTGTAGCAGGACATCTTGTTAAACTTCCTTATGCAATAGGAGTTTTGCATAGTGCGTTGCAAACAGCACTGCTTTGTATAGGTCGATACCAGTGTTTTTTGGAGGAAGCTGCTGTTTTTTGGTAGATTATGCCAGCCTGCTTTATCCTGAAATATTCAAATGTGTGGGGCATACAAATAGAGTTTTATTATTGTCAGGGTTGAAAGTAAACAGAAACAAGTGAAGCACAGGTTATAACTTCAGCAGTAACAAGAATATTTAGAATCTGATTTGAACAACACATTTGAATTCAGGGTTTAGATGGTAATAGAGAATCAGTAAAGTTCAAGGGTTACAAAAAAATAAAAAACCTGGATAGTTACAAATTAAAGGGAAAATGTATATATGTATTAACTTTGTTTAAAGTCTTGCTAGCTCCTGTTTCATGCCATGTTAGCTACCCAGAGTCAACAGGTTAAGACCATGGATTTAATTAGGGAAATCTGGATACAGCATCTGAGGCGGAGCCCTGTTCACTGCACCTATGAAAGCTGCTAAATCATATGAAGCAAAAAAAAAGCTTGACTTGTTGTGGGTGTAAAAATATCTGGATCTTCCACATAGCTTCTGCATTGTGTGGCACATAGGACCTATGCACCAGTGGCAAGACGCTAACCTGTTGGTTTAGCCTTCCACTAACTTAAATGGGAACAGTTGGCTCTTTTGAAACGTTTTCAGGCCAAATGGATTCAATTCTTACAGTGAAACGAGTCAATTGGTGGGGGTCGTGATGCTCAAAGAAATGTATCCACTGTTTTACAGCCTCTTCCTTAACAGTGTAAGCTTATGGAAAAGAGCATTTTGGGGACATGTGGTAACAGGTGTTGAAAATGCATGGATAAATGCTGCATATAAAGGTAGTATTCAGATATATCTTGTATCTTGACTTGTTTCATTGCAAGTTGCGTCACTTCCAAATAGTAAAGCTGTCCATCATTACGTTTTCATCACATTGTGGCAACATTTCTGCTACCTCACCCCTCACTGGGTGTACACCCTGGATTGTTGGAGAGCTCTTATGTTGAATACAAAGCTCAACATGGTGTTTTTTCCTGTGCTGCACTCATCAAACACTCACTGGACTTTACAGAATTATAGTCAATAGATTGTATTTTGTGTTTTTGGCTTGACACTCTTGATATCCTCTGTGTGGGCTCAAAGCTCGAAACTACTTTTAATGTGTGTGGGCTGAGAACGTCAGACAAACACTCAGCGCCCACTGAAGGCCATTTGAATACTATAGTGCCACTGAGGGAAGAGAGGGAAACGGGAGAGTCGACTGAAGCTGTGATATAGGGACTTTCTCCCCCTGTTCTGACTTATTAGGTGCAGCTGGCAGACAGTGTATGTGATGGCGATGTGTGCGCTTCCCCAGGTGGGATACTACAGAGGAGGATACAGGAAGAGACTCGTGCTGCTTTTACAGGCCAGGCAGGAAATCACCAAGCTCTGTCAGCTCATTACACATACCGCTACCACTGCCCAGCACACAGAGATGGAAAAATATAACATAAATGATGTTGGCACGAAGATGCAGACTGTGCAACAGAGGCTCTTTGTACCTTCTGCACTGATGAGTCATCCCGGTTGGAGTCCATTTATCAGACTGCTGTACAGTCGCTGCTCTTTCTCAGTCTGTGATGTTTTATAATAGATTTGTTAAATGAATGGGGAAAGAAGATGGCACCAATAATGATGCTCTCTGTCTTCTTGCAGTTGGGTATATCAATGTGCCAATTATTTTAGTGTGCGTGTATGTGTGTGAATCAAGCCCAAAGGGTACTGATGATCCTTTGCTCTGCTCTTGTACTGATGCTCCCATTTATGAGCCTGCATCAGCTGTGTTTCAGTCACAATGTCAAACAAATGTTCTGTGATCCCAAGTCTTTTCAACAGCTGGGCGAACATATAGAAATTGGCTTCCCAAATATTATATATGGAATATTTCTGGAAGTCATAGTGGCCAGATTTTTGCACTTTTAAGGCACTGCAGAACCACTGATAATAGTGACATTGAATTGGACGGCATATGCCAATTCCATATTGCTTCATATTTGGCAAACTAATTTCCTCTTAATAGGCTAGTAGCATGAAGGTAGAAACGGCAGTGTTGGTTAGTTCATCACTTTGGGCCAGATTTAAATATTGAATGGATTGCCATGAAAGTTGGTACATGGTCCCTCGAGGATGAATTTCATATTTTATTACATCTGGTGACGTATCCAACAGCACCACCATGGAGCTGTCTTTGGTGATTTAGAGGGAAAGATATCAGCAACTAGTAAATGATTGTCAAGGAGGATAATGTTACCCTTGAGAGAGTTATAATAACTTTTGTTATCTTATCTCAACACCTGATGAATACAGTAAGTCTGGATGGATGAGCTACTCGTACGCTTATTTTGAAATTAACATATTTGCAAATGGCATGCAGTTCACTATATACTAAATTATACTATAATAAATAAATTTAAAATTCTAAATAAAGCAGTTTGCTGAACTAAGCTTTATACTGCATCTGATACTGTGTAACACAGCCAATGGGAAAAAGTGCTGGTTTTGCTGTACTAGGTTGTAGTCAGGCAATGTTTTCTGCTGGGTCCCTAATGTTTAGGCACCAGATCTTAAGTTTTCCAATAAAGCTGCTTAAGTTAAAGAAGGCCGCATAGAGAGTGGCAGAAACAGTCTTTCTTGTGTTTGTAATGGTGTGTGTGACAGAGAGAGAGATTTAGCAAGTGGTTGAAGTCCAGCAGGAGGAAATGTGCAAGTGTTTGTGAATTCCCTGGTGAGGGGTGAATTTGAGTGCACTCTCCGATGTGCTCTCCACTCCCCTCTTATAGCCCAAACATTCACTTTCCCCAGGGCAAACTGGATTTGTGTGTGTGTGTGTGAATGTGTGTATGTCTCAGAAATCGTGGTGTGTTTCCCATGTTTAATAATCTATCCAACTGGCACCATTTAACTGCTTATCTTCATCCTTGCTTCAGTTTTAATGAGGAGACACACACCGCATGCATATTTAGGCACTTAACAAAATGTTTTGTAAAAAGAAGTTTCTTTTAGTTTATTCAAAATCAGGTCACACAAACATATTATGCTCGACTTTAAGCTCTTTAAACATCAGTGATTGTTTGTCACTTTTGGTGGTGAACATTTCTGCTGCTGAGACCACATGCAAGAGAGGGTGTTGGTGCACAAATTCAAAAGCATGACTACATGAGTAGTTTTAAACAGCTGTGGTTTATTGGCCTTACTTGCCCCTTTTGATGAGCTAGACCACTGACTCTGTTTTGTCTCTCATTTCGGATGATCTTATTACAGTATGGTAGGCCTGCACAAGCACAGGTATAGGGAAGGGAAACCATAGCTGGTTTTTAAAACCTTAATACAATTTTTATTTTGTGCCTTGTTTGTCATCTCCTCCTCTTCAGTCATGTAAGTACCAATGCAATGATACCCAGCATCTTTCATGGTGTAGACAGCATCATTAATGTCATCGTAGACTTTCAGTGTGTCTTCATATGTCCCTTATCCTTGTATTGTTTTGCCTCTAACGGCGCACTGACACTTGGCCGAGGTGCTCCGTATCGTGATGACGCACAGATGTCCCTCCTCCCTAGTACCCAGCTGGATCTGCACTCATATTGCTCCAGGCGCAACCTGTCCTGAGCACAGTTACCTCTTGTACATATGTAATCACGTTGTAGCATGGTTGCATGACAATGGAGAACAGTTCTCTCATATTCTTGTTGTTTTTTGTTTTTTTTTATTATACAAGGTGTTGTTATATGCATGATTATAATTTATATCCACGTTGCACAACCATTCTGTGCCGAAGCACACCTCTTACAACTGCACCAGGGCCAAGAGTACCGTGCTTGAACTCGGTACTGAGCACTCACACTGGTCAAACAATCTGGACTTTGGGGGTCAAACATGCCTTGACATGGTACGGATTACTTAGTGTGAGTGCCCCTATTACTAAATTTATCTCATCTTATCTGAGTTTTTGTCAAAGTGAGTGTATTTAGTTTGTTTGTATCTTAGAGTTGATTTCCTCTTTCTTTGTGTGCAGTTGTGTGTATGCCTTTATGAGTGATGCTTTGGAAACATAAAAATGAATGTTTGGACATTAAGTACTTTAACTAATCATTATGGGGAAGCATGGTCAAGGGCAGTGTTGTATCTGGTTATCTGCACCATGCATGCTGTGCTTAACAATGGCACTGTTCTCTTCTGAGCTCTGAAAGGTTTTCCTTTTAAATGCTAAAGGAATTCACTTGTACTTTACTGTTTTACTCATCAAATCCTATCTCTTTGTTCCTGATGATACCAATGTGATGATGACAATGATAATGACGATAATGATGACGACGACTTATCTCTTTATTCGACTTAGTCCCTCTCACTTAGACTCTCACTATGCACATTTGCCACAAGGAACAACAGTAAAGCACTACTGTGTGTGTGTGTGTGTGTGTGTGTGTGTGTGTGTGCGCGCGCGCGTTTATGAGATAATTAGGATGATGATCTGACAGTCAAGAATGTCTAGCTGTTTTATTGCCAAGCTGCCTGCCTTTATCTGAATACTGAATACATGGTTCAATAATGACTATCATAAATCTTATACACATACATAAACGCACAAGAATGCATGCATGCAGGCTTGCTTTTATACACAGAGATGTAGAACTAACCCCCCCTGATGTTTTCTTTTAAGCAGGCAGTGAGGTCATGGTAAACGTTGGACTTAATGCATCACTATAGTTACCAAATTGATGTTCTAGCAAGATCCCCATCACTAGCATGGACAGCAATAGCAATGGTATTAGTACTGATAGCAATAGTGGCCACTTTAACAGAAGTTTTTCTTGAGCATTGAGGAGCTGCAGAGTTTACTCATGGTCAAGCTGTAACCTGTATTGTACATTTACTGCTACTAGACACTTCCTGCTCCTATCACTAACACCTATCTGAGTACAGCCACGTCCCTCTGTACATCTTGACATACTAGAGCCAAATGCTCAGTCCATGTACAGTTAATTCAAGAAAGGTTAATGCTCCTTCAGATAGGAAGGTGCTATTAAATCCTTTATTTATTTTGGCATGTTAATACGTAAATATTTTCTCAGTCCATCCTCAAATGCAACACATTAGGAAAACAATTTATCTGAATTGACTATGTTTAGATGAATCATTTCTTAACTTAACCTGTATGCAAGACGCACTGTGATGTCAAAAGGATCACCATAAAGCCATCTGGCTAAATTAACTAAGCACAGTCAATGACGGCACTTGTATTGTGCAATTAACACTTCAGGTTTTATTTTAGATTTATCCAGTATTTTCAGAAAAGCTCATTTTTGTTAGATAGCCCTTGTCAATAAAGCCATGCAGCCACATTGCCCCATAACTTTGCATAGTTTTCTGGCTGATGATGCCAAACAGGCACACTTTCTTGATGCTTTTTCTATTGCCCCCTATACACTTAATGATGGAAAATAATCCAGTATAAAGAGAACAAGAGTGATTGTTTTTCTTCAAAACACAAATAAGACAAAAATAGAGCTGAGGTTTTTTCTCATCTGCAGATGGTGGAAATGAAAGAAAAGAGGCTGGAAAACTCATTTCCAACATGTTTATCTTTTTCTTCAGTGAAGCCAAAGGAAAGGAGCTGGGGGGCAGGAAGCAATGAAGTTTATGGGAAATGTGGTCTTGATTTGGAGAAACACTATCACTGTGACACAGAGGTTGCCAGTGATCCTCAGAGTGGTCTCATGCATTTGCAGGAATAGTACCAAGGTAGGAATTTTAACTTGAGAACGATTTATTGGTGTTTAAACCTACAACACACAGCACATTTAGAACATAACAAAAAGAAGAAGATTACACTGATTTGTAGTAAACAGAGAACATCAGATTTGGGGCACACTGGCTATGCAGACCAACAGTTGAAGATTGTTACAGTTCTCTGTGGAATAGACTGATGACTGTATTAAAAGACAGAGAGCTCCATGCTTAAGAGAGCATTGAGTGTAGAGAGCAATAAGGACGGGAAATGGACAGAGAATTGTTGTGGGGCATTGTGAGTAAGTCTTCAGCAGCAGGCCTGTGCTGTCACTGTGGATACAATCATCGGCTAAGTCAGTAGCTCCCAACCTTTTTTATCTTCTTTTCAAAATTACCCCTTCAGCACCGTCAGATTAGCTCTCGTGCTGTTGTCTCACAAAGAAAATCTTGGTCGACTAAAATTGTACCTTCTCTTCAACCAATTATTTGATCAGTTAAGAAAAAAATGATTAGATTAACTATGTTGGCCAACACTGCAATAAATGGGTCACAACCAGCTATATCGTTATCTTCGGGGCACGTCTATCCAGTAAATTTACTTACAGCAGCATCACACACAGACCCAACACACAAACAAGCAAGGATTGTATTCTTCCAAACAGTAGAGCTAATGCGTGCAGAGCTACTGCTGTAGTATAGGGTACAAAAAACAACATCAAAAAACTTCAAAGTATGGGCATCCGGAGGGTCTCAAGAGAGCATGGGATGAGGATCTACAGGGTGAGATATCTGGGGAGCAGTGGGAGGAAATAACCAGATCTTGTTATAAGATATCTAGAGAAATACAGACCCGCCTAATTACATATAAAATCATACATAGACTTTATTGGACTCCGGCGAGATTAAAGCTCTGTGATTCTGAGTTGTGTTGGAGGTGTGAGAGGAGTAGGGGAACACTTTTACACATGTTGTATGAATGTGAAAAGACACAAAACTTATGGGAAAATATAATATTATTCATTAACAAAGTATTCGGGATAGATTTATCTCGGAGCCCTGCCCTGTGTATTTTGGGTATAGTAACAGAGGGAGTAGAGTTATCACTCCAGAAAACTCTATGGTGTAGATTGGCCCTTACTACTGGGTGTAGGATTGTTTTAAGACACTGGAAAACAAAAAATATTTTAGAATTTAATGAATGGTTGGAAGAAATGAACAAAATAGCCAGTTATGAACAACTGATGTTCAGACTGAACAATAAGGAGGAAGTATTTATGAAAATATGGGGTCCTTACATGAGGCTTGTATGAGATGGATGATTAGAGGGGCAGTGGAGATGAATTTCTATGTGGATGGGAGCTGTGTCTTGACTGTGACAAAAGTATCATGTGTTGTGGGGCGGGGACTGTGGGGGTGAGAGAGTCGGGAGAGACGGTGGAGGTGTCAACCCTGTGTATGTAGATATAATTATTTGTATGTCTGGATTAATTTACTTCATGTAATCTAATTGTCTATTTTTTTTTGTGTGTGTGTTTTGTTTTGGTTTGTTTTGTTGTTACAAACAAAAACATGGACAAACTTACACCTTTCAAGATATAAGTCAGGTCAATCCATTACTGGTCCTCATTGAGAAATCACAGATAAACCATCAAAAATTAACTTAAAGTGAAAACTCTCAAAAAAAGCAACCTAGGCTTTATTTGTAAATGTAAACCATCGTGTAACAGCATAATTACGATTAAAGAGGCACTTTTTTTTTACCATAGTTTTGTTTTCGGGCAAGCTCATTTTCAAGCATCAAACACTAGCATCAAAAATGCTTTTTTTAAAACACTAAGAAGGCTCGACACATCATGAAACTTTACTCGTAGTATCACCAGGGTCTCTACACATGAACACTTGTTCCATATGAATATGGACTCCATGGACGTCCATACCTTTTCGAGCTTGAGCTTGCGGATGAAGAGATCCATGAAACAACAAACACTCGGATTCGGTGGCCATTATATCACAGTGCCCGCATGTACACCACCAATGCCCTGACCACCAAGATCAGGCGATCTTGTGTTGAGTTTCGCCGCCGGCTCCTCTCTTTCTCACCTCGCCCTGTCGTCAAGATCTCTTCATCCGTCTTCGTCGTCTTTAGGTGTCTCCTCAGTCTTCTTCGCTGTTGTGTTGTGTCTGTGTCACTCAGGTCACCGATAGCATACTGTCTTCCAGCAACAACTATCCATGTGAGATGTCACGTGACTTTTCCGGCTTTTGATTGTAGTATAGTTTCTTATATGACGCTCCTTTTTCAACTTGAAGGTCAATATAGTTTTTCGCTAATGGCAAAACAATGAATTATCCGTGTATTCATATGGAACTAATCTTGAGGAGCAATCCACCATTACTCTCCTTCATGTTACTTCGCACTCGGGGATCGTCACTTTTTGTCTGCCAAGACGGCAGGGCGGCAAAGATACAGCTGCTAACGTGAGTTGTTCAAAAACCTTCTTTTTAGTAAACTCTGTGTACACAAACAATATTCTCAATAGACTCTTAAAGGAGTCATCACCTGGTTTTTTACATATCCAGTCCCTCTTGGATCGCTTTAGATCAATTCTTAAAACTTATTAGAAAAAAAAAAAACGTAAAAAAAATCAAACATAGAGCTTGTTCTGACACTTTTTCATACCACGACTTTCTCACGCGAGATTATGCGCGAGGTTTTGACCAGTCCGGTTGTGCATTGTATTAATATGTAATAAGGCGTGCGTTGATTGGCCACAGGAAGGACAGAGACGGAATGGGGGGCGAGCCTGCATGCACACACAGACTCCAAAACATAAACAGCCCCCTGTCATGGCGCACACACTAAATGACGAACCTTACGGAATTCAGGCATTTATGTACGAGCCGGAGTCGAAACCCGAACGGGAGAGTGAAGAGGCAGAGACGGTGGAAGAGACACGTTTACAGCAGGATGTCTCAGAATGGTAAATTCTTTTTTTTTTTCCTTCTTACTTTTCACACTCGTGTTTTACATGTAAGACCTGAGTTTTAATGCTGGCGGTCACGATGTATGGCGTGAAAATGACAGAGAAATGAGCAGATTCGGCGTGCTCACTCAGAAAGTCTGGCTGAGGACGACTGTGAGCCGATGCTTATGCAAGTAGCCTCCTGTGGTAACGTCACCACAGGAGCAGAGTCAAAATCTCGTGCTTTAGGAACGCGCACTATTGTGCGCTATTCCTGTTCAGAAAAAGAGCCAAAGCGAAAAAAATAAGCCACTTTCAAACTCCAGCTTTTCAGGCAAGTTTCAACAGAGGTCCAACACCAATATGCATGATTTAACGAGAGAAATTGCGATTTCTGGGTGATGACTCCTTTAACTATCTTTTCAATTACCTTTATTTATTTAGACTTTTCATACATCAGCAGTTGGCTATCTAGTTCAACTTTTCATACAGCACTATTTCAACAAATTACTAAGCTAATTGTTTAGACTGCTTACATGCTAACTGTTTTCCGCTCACTCTCATTCGCAGGGTTTGGTCTTACGACTGACTAGTCATTTATAAGTAAACAATAATGGGTAAACAAAGAATCAACAAAAGTGGGTAAAAAAAATAATATGGTAACCAAATGCTGCTTGTTTGCCTTTGTTTCAAAGCTTGTCTGCTGAGTGTGTATGTGTGTGTTCATGCAGTGTAATAAAAAGTATTCAACACTTGCTCATTAACTAGCTGGCTGCCTGGCAAAGTGCTCCATGGTGGCTGCACTTACGACTCCCTGGGCGGGAGGAAGAGAGGTAACACTCAGATCTGAGGCCATTTAAGTTAATACAGTTACACACAGTTACACAGACGCCCACACACACACACACACACACACACACACACACACACATACATGCAACTCAGCTAGAGTGCTTTCCCTTATTCAGCTTACAACATGGCCCTCTCCTGCAAGGACCACCTGCCAGTTAATACCATCGCACACACACACACATCCCTACACATGCAATTATTACATGCATGCATATTAGCTCACAGGCATGTATAAACATGTAGCCTGTGCACAGAGCATTCCACTGTTCGTCCTGTTGAAATGACATGCATTGGGAACAATGGACAGTGGGTTTGTGCAAGGCTTATACTCCAAAAACAGTTTGTTGTAAGTTTATACCTTCTGTATGTTGTGCATGTGTGTCTCCCCCTATTCTCGCTGACTCTGACATGGAACTGCTGTCCCTTCAGCCAATCACAGACAAGTGGGATCACATTTACGAGCACAGTTGCCAGGCAACAAGGAGAAAGAGATAGAGTGAGTGTGTGAGAAAGAGATGAAAGTGGTGGCAGAGAAAAAATAGCCATGTTGTTGCCAAGAGGAGAGGAGAAATCTGAGCAAGATGGCTTAATTGCATTACAGATAGCATGCCATTCACGGTCAACTGGAGATCCATTTGATCTGATACGGTTGATCATGCAACCAATGTGCCTCAGCTGCGCTTTTGTACATACGGAACTGGGTTTGCATGAGGATTAGCAACTGAGCTTACCGTTACCCTACTGAATACATTTTGACCTACAATCACAATTAAATTGTCTGCCTTTTTCGAAGTTTGTCTCTTTTTAATGTCCAGCAGGCCAGTTTGACAATCAGAAGCCACACTTTAGCTAGACTATCAAAATCATGTAATTTGAAGATTAAATCAGAAGGAGAGTATTATCGTTTGCCAGTAAGGCATAACTTAGCAACTGTATTCAGTAATGGGTACTGTAGTTCAGTGTGTTAAACACAGAGGCGAGAGGGAAAAGGAGAGGGACAGGAGGAAAATAACAGATATAAATGCGGATAGAGGTGAGTTCTGCGTTCAGTCCAAGGCTGAGCTATCAGCACAAACACACAGGCACACTTACCACGTCCATCGCGAGCTAGCCAGCAACTAACAGTTGGTGGCCTACATTGGTGTGAACAGAAACGACACTACAATCGAATTCCGTTAAATTATCTATTATCTATCTATTATTCAGTTTAAATTAGTATTTTAGATATATTCATTAATCAAGTTGTCTATTAAAATGCTGTTAATACATCAAATAAATAAATACTTATAAACTGTATTGAATGTATAAGATGTTAGCAGTACAAATTATGACAATCTAGTCATCGTATTAAAGTCAGTCATCATTTGAATTGAAAAAGGTAAATTTATTTTCAATTCTTTCTTTCTTTCTTTCTTTCTTTCTTTCTTTCTTTTTCACCACCCCCTTTTGCTGTGTAAGTAGGCCATGGCTAAGAGGCTTGCTGTTGTGAACAGCTACAAAAAACAACATTATTGTCTTTAATTAAGCCTCATCCACACTGTGTATCTTTATTCCTCCCTACAGCCCCCATCTATCTATCTCCCTCTCTCTCTCACTCTCTGTCTGTCTGTTTCTCTCTTTCTCTCTGTCACCGTCTCTCTCTCTCTCTCTCTCGTTCTCTCCTTCCTCCGGCGAGCTTTTCTCTCACACATCCAGCTCTTCGGGGCTTCCCCTACCCTCATCACTCACCCCAAATGCTACTCCCCTCTTCCCTCCTCTCTTGTTCCTCTCTGCTCCCTCTCACTACCCAACATGTATTCTCCCATCTAATCCTGCCACCCATCATTCCTATGCCTCCTTTGCCCTCCTCCTTCCCTCCATCCCTCTCTCTGTCTCTGGCAGCTCTCTAAGGACATTTCCTGATGTCACAGTGCAGTATTGTCCCAGAGGTCAACAACACAAGACATGCTCTGTTGCACACAAACACACGCAGTGCACTCACTCAGTAAGCATGGGAAGCTAAGCTCAGTGAGTCTTGCTGCTCCAAGGCCAAGTCCTGTTTAATGAGACAAGAGGCTGGAGTGAGGAGTGGTATGCAATGTAAGAGGGAATGTGTGTCTGCATGTGTTATGGTGTGTAGTCAGATGTGCTGTTAACTGCAGCATTGCACTTCTCAGTGAGAAGCATCTCAGATTTAGTTACTCTTACAAAATTTGTCCAAATAATGAAGCACTTGCTGCAGTTTGGGATAGCTGGGTATGTTAGTGTGTGTCAACATGTGTGTGCTCAGAGTTAGCGAGAGTCGGGTGTTAATCCGCTGCATTAACAGCCATCAGCCAGGCGTGATAACTGGTGTGGCTGCTGCTGGCTCAGCTGTACACACACAAACACAAACACACACACACACACACACACACACGCATGCGCGCGCGCACACACACACACACACACACACACACACACACACACACACACACACACACACACACACACACACACACACACACACACTTCCTTGTACTGCTATCCTTCTGAGGTCCCTCCATTGACTACATTTGACTCCATTATTCTGTAAACCCTGACCATATTATCAGAACAGCATGGCTTATCTCAGTCCTTTCTCTAATCTTAAAGGGATTCTCCAGAGTAAATCTTGAGTTAGTAGAGTTGGATGACAGGACTCACAGAAACACTGCTCGGTTGTACCTTCTTACGACAATAGAAACAGAAACACACATACACAAAGTGATTTCAAGGAACAAGTGCTTGCATGTAGCTAGGCGTTCTTAAACTTCACTTTCATTCATCATTTTCATTCATTACTCTACCTCCATCCATGTCTCTGCTCTGCCACGGGGTGTGTTGCCATGGCAACAGTGGCACACACAGATGCCAGTGTGCTATATTTTGTGGTGCTTTGTCCAACCCCCTATTCCTCTAGATACATATTTAAACATAATCACAGCAAGAAATGTTGGAAATTAATGTTTCTGCAAAGCACTAATATGTTAAAACTAAACATTTCTCTATTTTGCATCTTTACTTTCCTTTAGGTTTCTGTGATTACGCTTTGGTTAGATTTAGCCACAAAAAAACACTTGGTTAGGGTTAGGGTTAGGAAATTATCAAGTTCGGCTTAACATATCAGTTTTTTGTTGCCTCAAAGACGACTGCAAATTGTCCCAAGGTCTCCTTAAAAATATTCGCTGGTGGGTGTCATTCACGGACGTGCACAGGTACAGGCTATTGTTGCTCGGCAACAGCCCGTTAATAAGCCCATAATTGGTCAAGTAGAAGTGTTAAAACAAATGAAATCGCCATATAATTCAAACTTTTTTTTCTGTAATCAACACACACAGAACACTGCAGGTGCACAATACAGTTTGTAGGTATGCGAGAGGGAAAGTTTGTCAGTCAGGTGAGTTTTAGAAGTTATGGAGATCACAAATGCCCAGTGAATAATACACAAAAGTATCCACCTGGCCGCGAATAATGTGCAGTTCTTAATGGTTGCCTCACGTCACGCAATATTGCCTTTTATTAAGGTCAGCCTATATCAGTGGTCCTCAATAGGAGGTCCCCGGACTTATACCATGGTTTGGGGGAATACTCGATTCTGATTGGCTGCAGGGTGTCCATTATTCCCTGATATATGGACACCTACTAAGTAGTTCCAGTCTAATTGTCTGTTCACCGTTGGTAATTAATGCGCTCAAATCTGAATATTTTATTTCCAACACTGAGTGCAGTCTGTCAGTCCTTCAGTGCCTTATCCTCTGAACACCACAGAATAGCAAGTGTAACACACAACCTGCAGAAAGTACACTTCCCCTCTCTACTTCAGGCTGCGGCCACAGTTACGTTACACACGGCCGATCATTTGTTTGGTTAGCTAGCTAGTCTTGTTATTAAACATACTGTCAAATTATATTTACTATTTGTCAACCGTACGCAATGTTAGTGACTTTGAATCTTGCTAGCATAGCGTTAGCTTTCTGGCTCATCGCTGAGCAGACTACAATAGCTCCCGTTGCCAAGTCGTATCGAAGGTCTGTCCTATTTATTGGAGGATTGAACAACGTTTCTGTTGCATAAGAATCTTATGGGAGGGTAATGATTGTTCCAGGTATTAGTCAAACCCTCAGGCATTACCAGGGAAACCAAGTTATGACTTTTGAAAAACTTCATATTTTGATTGTAAAACGCATGGAAATATAAATTAATGGTCATAATTTCTTTTCTTTGGCAAGTGACCATGGTATAAGCGGGATAATGCCCTCCAAGGTGTCCATAATCAGGAATTTATGGCCATTAATTCCCGATGGGCATTATCCCTGACTTGTCTCCATGCCAACGATACACAGACAACGTGTTAAGGCCCCCACACACCGCCCAGACGTCCAACTGCCTTATCCGACCACTCTCCGACCACTCCGTTGTCTCTTGTCTGACCCGTTCGGCAGAAAAGTTGCATTGAACACACCGCTTCGACGTGCTGCCTACTCCACAGTAGCGTGTACGTTCTGCGCTTGCGCAAGATGCAATAAGGGTGGCGCTTGTGTTGTGAGTTGTAAACGAGAAGCTTATGCATGCAACTCTCTTTACTTTCGATCAAAACGAAACTTAACTATTTCCGATAGAAAAACAGCTGCATACTAAACATGCAGCGAGGCATTACCAGACGAACACAAATTAATTCGTCCTGAACGGACGTAACAACTAGTCTGGTGCCACTACTGCAAAACATGAAAACGGGGAATGACGGAACGGAGTGCATAGAAAAACAAAGCGCACACAGTATTCCGTCCCTCCCACACACCGCGCTGATTCGCTAGCACACCGCCAATCAGAACGGCCATTCAGCTGGCACACAACCAATCGGAGGATCCAATGGCTCAGACGTCCGACGGCCCTCCTCCTCAGACTTTGCATGCTCAGTCGGACCCGACAACGTCCGCGCGGCTCCGAAAGCTTCCGACAGAGCTAAACACACCAAACATATTTGTTCCCGACCTCGTCCGAGTCTCTCCAAACGCTTCTGACGTCCAACGGTTGGGCTGGTGTGTTCCTGCCTTTACTGGGTCACTCACTGCTGCAAGCGCAATTTTTAACTTTAACTTTTGTTTCTGGTGCAGTTCGCTATTGACTTTTCTGAGCCTAGATTTCACGACAATGGCATGTTCCAAGTTCACTGCTAAAAGAAAAGTGGACAGTGAAAATCGGCAATTCGAAGAAGAATGGACTGAAACATTTGCATTCAGTCTCCATCCAACCAAGACCCATGTGCTTAATAAGCCAGGAGACTATAGCTGTGATGAAGATTTCCAATTTGAAATGGCATCATGAGACGAAGCATAGGAATTTTGAAGAGACATTTCCTCAAAATTCAGAGGTAAGAACAACAAAAACTAATGCACTGAAATCTTCATATCAAGCTGCAAGCAGGATTCTTGTCACATCTATGTGAGTGCTCACTTAGAGACACTTTGTTTTATTCAACTATTTTATGTATATCAGTGGCGGCTGGAGACTGAAAAAATTGGGGAGGACAGGAGGAAAACCAGTCCACGGTGTCATGTTATTTTATACAAGTCAACCACTTATCCCTACTTTCTTATATTCAATGAAAATTAAGCAATAAAACAATGACTTACAAGACTTCTTTAAAA
Organism: Sparus aurata; assembly: GCF_900880675.1. Taxonomy (NCBI): domain Eukaryota; kingdom Metazoa; phylum Chordata; class Actinopteri; order Spariformes; family Sparidae; genus Sparus; species Sparus aurata. The sequence goes on from NC_044190.1 coordinate 11,930,338, forward strand.
AACATTTTATTAAATGGCTAATATACAAGACAAAAGAAATACCAACACACTTCCGGGATTCGATCCCCAGTCACCTGTGTGGCAGGCTCTGTGTTGTGTCCTGGTCGTCCCGCTAACGTTATGTCCTCCAGCAGGACGAACGAAACGAAAACTATGAATTATCTTTCTGACTGCTTCTCTCTGATTTCTCCGAACTGTTTTTTTTTCTTTCAGAAATGTGCTTATATTTCCTTTGAAACCAATTCCAATATCGCTAAAAACTCCGTATTTCTTGTCCGAGCATGGCTGGCAGTGAAAGCTGTAAAATACATAAGAAGTATTTTTTGTTTACGGTTGTATAAATGTGAGAATGAAATTTGGAAACTGTTATTGGACCAACCTGCTGTCAATCTTGTATTCTGGTTGCTGATTGGTAATGTAGGACGTCCTCCCTTAGCGCGTCATTTTACGTGTCTTAGCCAATCATAGATCAGCATGAAAAAATCCTAAATGCATTGAGTGAATGGAAGGAGATCCCTCCCACGGAGGACAGAAGCCCTCCGTCCTCCTCTAGCCCCCACCTTCCTGCTCCCTGCTCCTCTCACAGACTGCTCTGTCTCCTCCGCCTGCAGCTGTCGCTGTTGAACCGTTTTAAGTAGACTTTCTTCCAAAGAAGAAACTTTTTTTATGATATAATATATATATAATATTTTATAAATGATACTGAGATTTGGTAATGATTTATTTCAACCAGTTACTCTTTCGTAAAAAAAATGATCTTCCTCTTGCCTCTCAAAAATAGAGGAGGACCAACCTCCTCTGCCTCTATGGACGAGCCTCCTCTGATATATATTCAATACATGGACCTTTGAGTCATTGAAAAAATCTTTGTGGCCTTTTAAGATTTGTATTTGAGTGCCCCTGGCCTACATGCTAGTAACATGAACCAAAGGAAGCTAATAACATCCCCCCAACAGAGCCTTCAAGGCAGTGCAGGGTTGGGGTTAGACATTCAGTTGTGATGGTTAAGGTTAGGGTAAGGGGCTAGGGAATGCATTAATTTAATGAGTCTCCTCACTAAGTTAGAAACGTGTGTTTGTGTGTGTATGTGTGTGTGTGGGGGCGGGGAGGGCCTTCCATGCATTGCTGCCTTGAAGTCTGCGTTTGCACATCCCTGGTGTCATTCTTACAAATGTTGAAACTCAGTCTGCGGTCACTGGCTTGCCAGCCTTTACGTCTGTAACAATAAAGTTCCACTGGATGCATGTCCGGCTCTGGTACGGTTTTGCCCTGTCATCCGTCGTCTGGCAGCCCCCACCGGCTGCATTTTGAATCCGGCTCAGCGCAGCACTGCGAAAGCACAGCCAAAAGAAGCCCTGCGTATCTGCTCTGTCCCAGCTCATGCAGTACACAGCAGTGTGTGCACTGCTGGAGCTGGGACAGAGCAGATATGCAACGCGGCGGAGCCAGTGGAAGTAAACAGAAAGACTAGAGTGAAACCTATCAGCTCTGCTGCCGTGATGGAGCTGTGACAGAGCGGAGCCTGACCGAACTTGACCAGATGGGACACGTATCTTGTTGAATCTAGCTGCAACTCCACTACCACCCCTTTCACCTCTGAATAAGATAAATCAGGTCATAAACATATAATGTGAACATGATTTGACACCTTTTTTTTTTAGAAATGTTAATATGGTACGCAGTCTGGGACACATACATATGTGATTTGTATCAGTGGTTTGCATAACTGTCCAGGAAACTTGGCTGCATTTTTAAATGTCATTTCGAATCTCAACTCATGGTGCATTCCAAGTAAATTCAGTAAAAGTCTTTTAAGTGGAGACTATATGTACACAATAGTCTAATGTAGACACTGTTTATTTCATCTGACAGCCTTTCTTTGTATATACATCTGTCCATTCATTTCAACCGGTTGATTGTAAAGCTCCTCAGTTATTTGCTGTGGTAGGTCAACAGTTCTCTTAAAAGTCACAGCAAGCTGGATGGAATCATTGTTACAGAGCGACATTGTGAGAGAGAGACATTAGCAGTAACAGCAGAACATCATTTCCCACAGCTACCTGCCAACCAGTCTGCTCAAACTAAAGTGTTCTCTGGGACACACTGTCATCCCCTGACCGTGTGTGTGTATATGTGTGTGTGTGTGTGTGTGTGTGTGTTTGTGTGTGTGTGTGTGTGTGTGTGAGGGAAAGAGTGTTCACAGGAAAGACACACACAGAGAAGGCTTTGCTGTATGTGTGTTCGTATGTTAGATAATCCATCCCTCTGCAAAAATCTGCACGAGTCGTGACCCATCATTCTCTCTTTCTGCTACTTTTGCACCAGTGTGATTCTCTGTAATGTTTTGTCTGCAGGGGTCAGGGGTGGTGCAGAGAGTCAGAGGAGCGTGCATGATGTCCAGACTACATTACCCACAATGCTATATTTAGACCACTGCAGTGTGTGACTCAGCACAGCCGAACCTAACTGCGGTCTGACAGCGCAGCTCTGACTGGTTATGCTGCTAGACTATATGGACACTTTTGTGCTTAGTCAATTCTTATGTCTTTTGAAACAAAACCCTGGGCCTTTAGAGTAGCATTATAACAACCATAATTGCTGAAACCACACGATTAGATATGCTGTCAAGTCAAAAACCACAAATTTGTCAGAATGGACTTTTAATTAGAATATATTTGTTAGATTTTGTACCCCCTAAAAAGACATAAATACATTCAAAATGACATTTAACAATGGATGTATGATTGCAGTCATCAGTGGTTCCTTTTGATGTATTGATGTAAATTTAAATCTACAATTAGAAGTTAATATCCATACATTTAGGAGCACATGTATGTGTATAATCCTGAACATCCCAGACACACTCTTGCCCTAAAGCAGCTCATGTGATGCCTTTATGCTGATAGGATGATGCATGTTACAGCGGTCACAATCTGTAGAATACATGGCTACCATTGTTGGCTACATGTGAATTCCATTAAGATTGTGTTAAGACTAAGAGTTTGTTCATATGCACGTATGTGAAGCTATGTTTCAGTAGAGGTGTGTGGAAAAATGCATGTGTGCTCTGCGTGTAATTGGTGACATGAAATGTGGATGAGCGTGAATTCCAAACACCTTTCCACGTAGAGCATGTTAATGTATGTTAGTCCTGTCTTCAAGCCTCTCTATGTGCTCTGCATGCAAGGCGATGTGTAAGGAAGCCATGACGAGTAGTCACCTCAAGGGCTTCGTGTAATGTGTGTGTGAGAAATAGTTTCTTCCCTTGTTGCTTTTTGAGTCCATGGTAAGAAACACCAGTTGACTTCACTGTTGAATCTTCATCAAGCAAACAAATACTGTAGAACTGCTTTTTTGTTGAATAGTCTCATTATAGAGAGTATCAACCTTGCAAGTGTCCTTGGGTGTCCTTTCTCATTGTTTCCACTGCAGCATTGTATTCCCCTTCTGTCTGAAATGCCCAGTTTTAGTTCCAGTCTCTTTAAGGCCTCCCCTCCTCTCTGCTCTGATTAGTCAGCGTACACACACCTGAGCAAGCAATGCTCAATGTATCGCTGGTTGGCATTGTTGTGGTTCAGCTTCCTGCTTGATTCCCTTCTACCAGGATAGAGGTATAAATTACGCAAATGGGCGGCATGGTGATGTAGTGTATGGTTAAGAAGTCATGGAATTAAAGGTCTCACTACTGACGTGGTATTACAGGCACTTCAGGTGCAAAGTTTCCCCTCGGAGAGAAGTTCTCCAGTTGGCGTGAACTCTGGGCTTTGACCGTTTACATGCATAAGAACCTACATAACACTCTGAAGGAAAGGAGTTACCGAATAAGAATAAGAGGTCTCCGTTAATGTGATTTTCTCTAAGTTATGTGCTGCAGAGAGAGTTCTTTTAGATACCAATATATATATTCTGTGTTTCATGACCATTTTTGGAGATTTGTAAAACTGTAGAGCCAATAGGGCTGCACAAAAAATCGTTAAAAAATCGCGATCTCGATTCACACATACACATGATCTTATTTCTACACATAGCGATTCTGAAGCATTTTATATCTCGAGCTGCATCACAAACAAATGCTCCTATTTTCCTCCCGGATTTTTCGAAGCGCCCCCAAACGCAGCACTGCCGCTGCCTCCTCCCTCAACCTGTGGTAAAGCATCTTTACAACACGGGATTCAGCGGAGGAAGCCCGCCTGCAGTTGAGTGTTTGGAAGGAGTGAGTGAGAGGACGTTTTTAGACGGGGCAGTAAGCCGCCAATCTGCCCGTCTTTTGGGCAGCTAGGTCCACGGTTTTAGACAGAGGGCGGCAAATCAAGAGTCTGTTTAGGTCCGCCGATTTGCCGCCTCAGAGGGTACATTTATTTCCACCTCGCCTGCTAGATGAGCAACTGGACAGCCACTGAGATCCGGGAGATGCTAGCTGTTTCGTTGTGTTGGCTTGTTGTTGTAGCGCAAGCTAGAAACGGTCGCTACATTCAAAGTAAAAGCCCCCTGCTAAGAACCCAGTTCTAAACTACAATGGGGTGCAATGTAAAGCTCTTATTTTGAAGACAAATTTGTTGTCAACTGTTCCCAGCCCAACTTCGGGCTTCATGTCACGTCACATGTTTACTCGATGAATATTACGCCTCCGTTTTAGAAAGCCGATCAAAGCAGCTATCACATATCACCTAGCCAAAGATAAGGCCCCAATAAACACTGTACAACATGAGGGATTAAAGGATTCCCTCTCATCTTGGAGACAAATTATTTTTTTTTCTTTTGTAAAAATCATTTCTCATCCAATGATAGAACTTGAAAAAAACAAAAAAAACATTGCTTTGGCAGAGGCATATGCCTCTGCCATACTACAATGTTTTTTTACTCATCAGTGCAATAAACATTTTGTGAAAAAATCGTGCCAGAGAATCGTGATCTCAATTCTAAGCAAAAAATTGTGATTAACATTTTTTCCAGAATCGTGCAGCCCTAACAGACAACTAACCATATTACCGCTCCCTGCTGGCAAATGTTATTGTTGTTTTAAGAGAAAAGAAGAAAGGACTCTCGACTAGATTCATTTGACAGGTATTTCAACAGTGTGTCGAATCAAATTCTTGAGCTGTCTCTATTAACACTCTTTGTGCATGAATGTTTGATCCTTATTAGACTGTTACCAAAGAGAGGAATTTTGTCCACTACTGCTATATTCTCATGTTCTCATGTTATGCTCATGTTTCTCTCTGGTATACTCCATTTGTTTATCTCTCCGTCTTCTCTCTCACTTCATGTTCACATTCACTCATTTGCAATGTGAGTGGTGACAGTTTTGTTCAGTTGACCATCTCAACACATGATACTGGAAAATACAATCACCAACAGAGTGACAGAAATATGTCATGAAGATAAGCTTTCACTTGAACATAGTACAGAGTGGCTTTCCAGGTATTCGCCAGAGCAGTGAGAGCTCTTTAAGATCATGTGTCATGTAGCCTTGAGAGGTTAGGATGTGCTGACAGCTCAGAAAAGCAGCCACTCAACAGCCTGTACTGAGAGAAGCCTCACCGCTACACTGGCATCAAACAATGACGTTGTTTAAATAGGAGTGTTTACTGTTCCACAGTTTGGTCAGATTTCAGTCAATAGCCAAGATTTTTCTGGTCTGATTGTTGAAGTTTTAGATGTTACCCTACATCAGAGGTCACAAACCTTTTTGACTTAACCAGATCCTGTTCCTGTACTTTGCCGTTGCCATAGTTGCCCTGCAGATGAGAAACACACACTGTTGTAAAAAAGGACTCTTCTTCTCAATCATTTTAAAATGATATGTTTACTTTCACTTTTCTGCCATGTCTTTCTTTAGTTTTTTGGGAGTAAAAAGCACGTCCAGCTACCCATCATAGCTGTACCCGCTCGCTTGTCTCAGCAATGACTGACATGAAGGTTTGTTTTGCACGTGAAATTAAACTTTGTCCCCAGATGAGGTCAGAGTTCATATATACATAGAACATTTTTGTTTTTAAAATGTTATATTCAGTATTGTCATTTTCAGTGTTACTGATTAAAAAAGAAGTGCAACACAAATAAATATATTTTCAGAAGGCGCTTCACTTGACTGGTGCTATTTTTAGAACGCACTCTTTGGGCGACTCACGTGGTCCCTGCGGATGATCAGGTGCCCATGGCCACTGTGTTGGCTACCTCTGCTCTATATATATATTGCAGTAAAACTGGATTTACTGCAGGACTGAAGTTGGAATCCATCTGAAATCCAAACTTCAACATTTATATTGATGAGAGGAAGGATGTTGGATCAGTATCAGGTTGCTAAGGTTCACAAATGTGTTTTCAATTGATTTGCCTTTTCATTGATTCTCATTCAGTGTCAGGTTGCTGGGTTAGAGTAGAAGTCATTTGAAACAGTGATGTTGTGTATGATGATGCTGTGATAGGATAGGATGTGATAGGATGTTTTTAAATACGGTATATCATTAAGGTCATCAAACCTCAATCTGGTTGGGATTCAGTTTCTCGCTCAAGAAGACTTTAGCCAGGACTGCTTGCCCACAACCATAAGCTTAACGGTCTTCCTTTGTGATATTTAGTACAGTTTTTAACACAGTTTGAACTCATCTTGAGGATATCCTTATCTTTAAATGTTGGGTTTCTGTAAGTAAAAGAAGTATGGTGGCATATTGACACAGGAGACATTAAGATTAATGAATGATTTCTTCATGTTTTTCTTTCCAACAATGAGTTTATGCAATAATTTAGGACTAAACAACACTTATGTTACTCTATTAATTACTTTTCACTTGGTGAAGTCTTTGTTATCCTATTTTCTTTTGAGTCTTTGCACACAGACTTTTCTTGTCACATTTTTAATTTTCTTAATGCTTGTACAATTATGCGATGGATCTGTCAATGTATGTGCAGAGCAATGACTGGACTGAGGTGTGGGAGATTTAAGAGGATTGTGTAGAGAGCAGCATACCTGTGCCATAACACTACATTAGTCAGTTTATGAATCACTGATTCTGTGGTACATACTATCTCAATTCTCAAAACTCTATCTGAAGCACTGTAGTGACTGAGCTAAGACTAACAAAGTCAGCTAGATAACTGACAGTTTAATTTCTATAAGGATCTCATATCTTTAACTGATACACTGTACATTTACTAAATTTTGTTTGTTTCAGGGATCCATGGAGTTCAGCTCAGTTTGTGGTAGAAAACGAGTAACTACTGGCTGCACATGACGTAAACATGATTTCATTCTAGGTCATTGAAGGCAAAACTTGACTACTAATCTTTTCTTCGCACACTAGCCTATGATTTGGGCTCATGGTTAGACTACAACAATCTGCAATCAGCCCAGAATTGTTTGTATAGCACTCCTATATCTATCTACATCTGCTTTACAACACGCATTTTCTTTACTTACGGGTAAACAGACTGGGAGACAGATCCAGGGGAAAGCCTTTTAAGTCCTTCTCAACTTTTTTCTTGGATTTTTTCTTCCTCTCTTTCTAAATGTTTCCACTGTTTCTTGTGTAATGACAGTGCAAGCAGGCTCGGCCGTTTTCACTTTGTGTGCTGGTATTTTTAGCTGTAGAAACTGTCCTTTGCCAACAACCCCCCAATTTTAAGTAAATATGCCCTGTCTGAAGGCTTGTAGTTCAGTCCTGCCTTGGTCTCTGGGGAGAGTGTGTGTATCTGTACTTCAGTTTGTATATTCGTGTATGTGTAAGGGTGTCAGAGAGATTTAAAGCCTCTGTAATCAAAGCCAGAGAATGTGCATGCCTTCCCAGGCCCAGCTGACTCCACTCTAAAGCATTGCACCAGCTCTCTGACTATTATACAGTACCCTGCATCTTAATGGGTCCAAGTTGCTGGGCTTCGGAGTAAATGGGTGTACTTCTGTGCATGTAAGAAAGTTGTCCAACAGTGGGCTTTCTAAGTGATGTTAATGTTGTTTTGCAGCTGGTCTCTGTCATTCTGGAGCACTGAAAGTTTCATGTAGGTTGTGCTGTATTGACCTCAGAGCTTCACGATCTTAAGGTCCATCAAAGAGTGATGAAAATGTCATTTAAATTAGGAGAAACAACATAGAGACATGAACATTGTTGAGGTCATTTAACAGCTCTTAAAATGTCTCTAGATATTAACTTGTGGCTGACATTAAGGTGACTGTTGGTATTTTTGATGTTCTTGAACAGAAGGCAAGTACATAAGTTGATGTTAGTTCATCTGACTGTGAGAAAGAAGAGAATTACAGTTCAGCCAGAGAATACAGAAAACTCTTACTATGCTGTTTTAAAGTGAAACTCTCGCCAAAAAGCAACCAAGGCTTTATTTGTGATTGAATATGAGTCAAACCTTTGTGTAAAAGCATAATTACGATGAATGAGGCACTTTTAAGATTTACCATAGTTTCATTTTCGGGCAAACTAATTGCAGGGGCACTCATACGCTAGCATCAAAATCGCTTTTTAAAAAACACTAATCTTGAACACTCGACACAACATGAAACTTTGCTCGTAGTATCACCAGGGTCTCTACACATGAACACAAGCATTGAGAACATTGTGTGTGTACACAGAGTTTACTAAAAAGAAGGCTTTTGGACAACTCACGTTAGCAGCTGTATCGTCAGCACGCCGCCGTCGTGGCAAACAAAAAGTGTCGATCCCCGAATGCGACCTAACAAGCAGACTTGAGGAGTGGTCTACCATTACTCTTCTTCCTGTTAGGTCGCACTCGGGGATAATACCATGAGCAAGGTTTCATGTTGTGTCGAGCCTTCTTAGTGTTTTAAAAATAGCGATTTTGATGCTAGCGTATGAGTGCCCCAGCACTCCATTGAAAATTAGCTTGTCCGAAAACGAAACTATGGTAAATCTTAAAAGTGCCTCTTTCATCATAATTGTGCATTTACACAAAGTTTTGACTTATACAATCACAAATAAAGCATTGCAATCAATCAATTTGGCTTCTTATTTCTGCTCCTTTAAGAGTGTGCGATATGGATAAAATCTTCATCACAGTATCATCTCATTAGGAATATTAATTTCTCTTATTGCAAAAAGCAATATTTGAAAAAATACTTCATGAATTGAAAATCTGTTTATGGTAAAATATCTTGCTAGGAAAGTCTGTTTTAAGTAATTCAGAAAAAACACCTTTTCAGTAATCATCTCCTACATAAAATGATGACATTATAGCACAAAAGGTACAAAGCAAACATACCATTTATTGCAGGACTATTGCATTGAGTTGTACTACACAGGTGGTTATTTTGTCTACCCCAGAGGACATCAGGCTTACTCTGCAGTGATAAGAGTTTGAACTTTTCCTACTGGATGTTGTTTGGATACTGGAGCTACAAAATGTTGTTGTATGTTGCTGTCCAATCCTCTTATTATTAGCAGGACATCACTGATACAAAATGTGGAAGGCTAGTTTCGGCTGAGAATGCAAGCGGTGTTTTTCCCTGTGCTGCCAACCACCATCAGTCTTGTGTATGTCAGGCGGGGGGTTAAAGAGAAGACTAAGGAAAGGGGAAGGTGGACCCAAATGCAGTTATACACGAGAGGCAAGGCTAGGAGAAACAAAAGCGAGCTTTATTTTAAAGCTGAACACGAAAAACAGGAGCAGACAAAACGGGGGCAAGAGACAAAGTAGCAACCAAAAACTGGGCAAAGTACAAACCAAATAGCAAAGTACAAATCAAAACCAAAGTTCAAATCAAAAATGCAAAATGCAAAACTCAAATCCAAAACACATACCGTGGGGAACAAGGAGCAGACAGGAGCAGGCACATGAACGGGAACATGGATGAGACAGAGGCTGACAAGAACAATGACCAGACAAGGAGTGAAGGGAACACAGAGACTAAATACACAGACACTAGTGACAAGACGAGGAACAGGTGAGGTGGACCAACAGGTGAGATAACGAAGGGGAGGAGCACATGAAGGGAACAAAGCAATAGACAGAGGGAGCCAGAGGGAACATAGGAAAATACACAGGAGAACTTAAAGGACACATGAGGGCATGGAAAAACAAAAGACACAAGACAAGATACAAGGACATGGAAATTAGACACAAAACAAAATCATGACAAGAACACAACAAACAGATCTACAGTCATGACAGTGTATCTGTTTTAACATCGTGAGCCAATGAGGGAGTAAAACATACAGTACAAGATCACAAACAAAACCGAAGATCCAATATGATAATTTCATATTATACCTTATTACAGAAAGCTTTTACTGGTAATTTCCAAAAAGAGTACATTTATTATTGTGAGGTATTAATAGGTGAAGAGTGAAGAGTGAGTGGCGGGCATTAAAGTACCTGGGTGGCCTGCAAAAGTAAAGTCTAAATGTGGAAGAGAGTGGAAGAGGAGAGTAATGGTGGACCGTTCCTCAAGCCTTCCTCTTAGGTCGCACTCGGGGATCGACACTTTTTGTCAGCCACAACGGCGGCGCGCCGTAGATACAAATACTAACATGAGTTGTTCAAAAACCTTCTTTTTAGTAAACTCTGTGTACACAAACAATGTTCTCAATGCTCGTGTTCATGTGTAGAGACCCTGGTGATACTACGAGCAAAGTTTCATGTTGTGTCGAGCCTTCTTATTGTTTTAAAAATAGCGATTTTGATGCTAGCGTACGAGTGCCCCTGCACTCCATTGAAAATTAGCTTGCCTGAAAGCAAAACTACAGTAAATCTTAAAAGTGCCTCTTTCGTCGTAATTATGCTTTTCTACACGAAGGTTTGACTCATATTCAATCACAAATAAAGCCTTGGTTGCTTTTTGGCGAGAGTTTTACTTTAAGGCTTCAGTCAGTCCTTTCTAATTATGTTATTCACATCATGCATTTAATTCAACACAGTTCAAAATCAAAAATGGATTTGTCTCTTGCCATTCAATACTGTACATAGTCACAATGAAATAAGGTCCCATAGTGGTCCACTGGAAGGAAGGGCGTCACCTCTCTCTTAAAAAGAACTATTCAGTTGACAGTTGTAAGGAAACAGCAAACTTTTTTAGCCTTCAGAGTTTTTGTCAGTTCAGCTGTCAAGTACAGTCTTATCCTCCTGTCACCGTGGCAACAGCAGTTGGGGTTGGAGGGGCGTGATTTGACAGGATGTGACCTCGCCATGGCCTCCTGCTGCCATGGGTACAAAAGAAGATCAGAGGTCGAATCTGGCATGCTGTGGTGTGCATGTGTGTGCATGTGTGTGTGAGTGTGTGTGCATGTGTGTGTGTCAGTGAATTTCAAATTCTGTCATCTGGAAGAATGTCTAACTGACAGGACAACATGTAGTTTCAGTCTTGTTAAAGCTCAAATATTTTAGCTGGGTACTGGTTAACAAAATGTCTAGATGTAGTGTGCGAGATGCCCCCTTGCCAGAAAGGTTGTTCAGGATACTGTTCTATGGGGCGGTATTGTGCATGCACCTGCTCTATATGTGCATGGGTTTTGAGAATAAATAGATGCTGTAGAGGAGCTCCATTTCCTGCTCTTTATCATTTCTTTTCACCTTGCCCTCATGAGCTGTATTCTGTAACTTCTGGTTGTACTGCACAATTTTAACTGTTATTGTCTACTGATATCTTGTACTGAATACTGCACACTGTTTACTGTCTACTGAGAGTTGCTGCAGGGTGCACACTGTTGAGTTAATCCAACTTTTGAGTTTGTTATCAGTAGTGAACATTTGTCTGATTGTAAATCATAGGTGTGATGTTACACACTGATTATTACTAGGAAACAGACAGTCAAAACATCCAGTTCAGAGAAATCCAATGCAGACAAATCCAGCTCAGAGACCCTGCTCATAGAGATCCAGACCACAGATAGTTGCTCCGCATATCTAGGATGAGACAACAGGTGTGTTTTTGACACACTGAGGTATAAGCAGGTTAATGTACAGATATAACTAATATCTGTTTGGAGTTTAGCAATGTCACTTTTATAGAATTGGCTTATTTTGATTTATGATAGAAAATCTAGATGAAACAAACAAGTTTATCATATTGAATCATCCCATAATATATTCAGCATTTAAATCTTTAAATGCTGTATTTCAAACATACAGCATTTAAATCTTTAGGTCCCCTATAGTACAGTATATTATTCTGGTACAATATTTTTTGCAACAACTACAAACACTTACGATTTGGCTCCCGGTATTTGCTTTTGGAGCATGCCCTTGCTAAGTAGAAGGCAGGCATGCAAACAGACTCACCATGAGCTCATTTAAAATTAATACTGGATGTAAGAACACACAAGTCAACAGTTACAATTTTTTGAGGCTGAGATATTTTGTAACGAGGGTTAGGGAAATAAAATTCAACAAGATGTTTTTTTTCTGAGTTAGCTGGGACACATTTTAAGCTGCTTATATTACCTTATATTTCATCATGTTAATAATTCAAACAATTATCATCACTCATAATATTACTTCAGCTTCATTATTGATTAGTAAACCTGATGAGCCTTTGTACTCTTACTACTAGTTTTCTCCTCAATCAAAATCCTTCCAAACCACAGCCTCTTGTGGCTTATTCCTCAGCTTTGTTTCATGCTGCAGTGCATTCATTTAGCATGTGGTATATTAGGTTTGTTGCGCAGGATTTACCCTGGAATACATTTTGGTGTGTAGATGTTGTTGTATCAGAGACTGATGGCTTGTTTTGGTCAGGGTGACTGGGTTACTGACTTGGTTTCATATCGAGAGGAGAATCTACGCCTCATGAATTATTCTCCTTCATCGGGTGCTGCTACTACTGCAGTCTCTCTGCCTTCACTGATCTTCCCCGTAATCCGTCTCCTCATCACCTTGGTCTTTGCCCCACTTGTCGCTCCCTGCCTGCCTTTCTTTTGGTCAAACTCTTATTGTTGCTGTGTCACTGCAGAGATGCTTGTGTCAGGGGAACATATGGGTGGTTGCTGCAGACGTCTGTAACCTTGGCAACTGCAGCCTCACCTGCTTTGGCATTAACCCTCCCTCCTTGTTATGCCACTCGAGACACAAAAGCACTGTCATCTCTGACTCCATGTTCCTACTCTCTCTTACATCACCTATTACATGCTTTTATCCTATTTCTAATATCTTCCTCCTTTTTACAGTTCTGCCCAGACTATAGGTGCCTTCAAAAATGCAATAATTTTCTCTGGTATTACTGATAGTAGAATATTGTCATCCCTTATTACCTGCGTCATACACACAACTGTATCTAAATCCTTGTCATATATTCTGAATGGTTGTACAAACTCCATGAGTAAAGGAAGATATGACATAAATGTTAACATGCTAGTCAAAGATGGGGTTATATTATCTGTCAGAATGCAAGAGCATTGTGTTTTCCATGTTCAAACTGGGGGGTTCCCCTTACGGAGAGTTTTCAGATCTTACAGCTCACATGTTGGAGCAAAAGTTGTCTTAGTAAGTGAAATCAGACAGGTGTGTCTTGGGTGGGTGTATTGCTCCTCAGATGTCCTATTTCCTGAATTGAGAAGTCGTTTTTTACGACTTTAGTGTGTTAATGACCCTTAAATCAGAAGATGGAAATGAAAATGGAAGCTACAAGAAGGATGTCTTGTACTATATTGCTCAGTTTGGACAAATGTTTGAAGCTTGAAGTTATATTAAAAATGTCCCAAACCTGTTGCAGCATCATACATCATCCTAATACTGTCAAAAATATTGCTTTACCTGACTTGTAAATGCTAATAGATAACTTTTTTTTCTAGGTCATTCTACGTGGACGGCAAGTAATGGTTATAACCTAATTTTAATCAGGCCAGGCTCATGTTTTGGCCAATATTTGCTTATTGCAGAAACATGTTTGTCATCAATATCAGAAATGTAAATGTTGCAATTTAGAGACATGTCAGAAGAGGTTTTTTTTCAGCTTGTAAAGAAAAACAATGTTTATCTTTATAGACATTACCATTGGCCATTATTGTTTGATTCTTCATACTCCTGAATATTGATATCAGTAGCGGCAACATACAGAATGCAGCATCAGTGGGGCAATAATCCACAGATTGGTGATGACAATTCTGCAGATGTCAGGGAAGAAAAAATAACTATATTTAAAGTTCTGCTTTGTCTTTGGGATCATTTGCAGTCTTTGCATTGTGGACAGTCACATTAACCCTTCAGTCCAACAAAAATGATAATACATCTTTACACCCAAATTGGTGTGTATTTTCTAACGCGGATTTTGCCTTACTTATTGTTTCACATTCTGTTGTGAATGACAGGTTGTAGTGTGGGACCCAAATGTGGACACCAGGGCAGGGAGCATTTTGAAAGGAGCTTATTGAAACAGGAGGAGTAGACAGGTGAATGGGTCAGCTCTAGCTCAGGCTTGACCCCGCAAGTGGGGGCGATGGAGGCAACTCACGGTAGCGCTAGTGGATACTGCAGGAAGGGAGGCTCGGGGGTTCGCTGGCAGAGTTGCTCAGCGACAGAGGTGCTGGAGGCTGGGTAACTGGTGGAGTGAAGCTGATCAGTGGGAGTCTCTTCACTGGAGAAGGAGCGGAGAAGGCAAAGTTGTAGTTAAGTTATAACACGTACTAACACTCTAGAAGCACAATTGCTAGAAGATTTGTTTTTCAAAAGTCTTAATAAAATTATGATTTGGAAGCATCTGTCTATTTCTGGAGCACACGATGAAAGTAAGACACATCTCACTTCATTCTCATCTCTGTTGGAAGTTGCACATGTGCAGTACCGATTAGGTAGCTGGCAAGGTTTGGGTTACTGATCAAGGAAACTAAAAAGAAGGAAGGGTCATGACGTCACTGAATCTTGCTTTTGCGCCTGACCATGGTGACAGTATTGGGGTGGCTGTAGCTCTGGAGGTAGAGCGGGTGGTCTAGTAAATGGAACTGGTTTGAATCTCTGGTTTGTAGACTGGAAAAGTGTGATAGAAATGCAAGTCAATTGTTGAAGTGAATGGGAGATGCATGCAGAAACACATTAATACATATCTATGACTTCTGATGACTTCAGAAAACATTTCACTTCAGTGATCAAACACAGGTCTGACTGACATCAGCTGATGAGAGTGCGAACAGTAGTTAAAACAGGAGTCTTTCCTACACAAATTCAAGGAATGAACATTGTGCTGATAAAAAAACTCATTGGTTAACCTAGTGTTAGAGGTGTGGTCTTTTATTTTATGGAAGCATTTCTTTATCAGAAGTCATACGACATAGATAATTTGGGTTTAAGTGTGTTTCTCAAAGCATCACCCAATGACTTCAATGCAGCCATCACCATAAGCATGTGCCTTAAGTGAGATTCAGTAACATAATGACCCTTCCTTCTTTTTTTATGTTCCTTGATACAAGGAAGTGACTGACAAAGCAACAATGGTTACTTTTGTCATATCTTTACTTCAGTCCCTCTTTCACACTCAGCCCCAACTAAATGATGCTGGAGCCCTGCTTGAACAGAGACGGAAGGAAAAATATTAATAAGCCAGCATCCTTAACTGCAACGTGTGTCATAGCATTGTGGATGGCCCGGGCCTGAAGCCAAAATACCTGTGACTACTGCAAGAACCAGATGATAGTGGGTGTTCGTGGGGTTTTTGTCACATGCAATGCTGCAGTTTGTATCCTGCAGTGGAAAATTAAATAAATCAGCTGGATGAATGACTGCTTCATTTCAGAACATGTCTCAACAAGTTTTTTTGGGCAAATTCAGTATTTCATCAGAACTGAAGTATACACTTAAAGGAGAACTTCGGTCGATTTAAACATGCAGCTTCATTGCTCAAGCTACCCTTGACTTGCCAGTACCGAAGACGCGAACAAATTTGGTCCAACCATTACAGAGCTCTGTGAACCAAGACTTAGCATTGAACGCTAACAGCATGGGGTCAGAACTTTACACTGTGTTTTAAGCGTCTTAACATGCTCCACATCTCACACCAAAAGTTATGCAACATCAGCAGACACCTTACAACACAGCACTGTAGCGTGTATGACTCAAAATGAATAAAAAAGTAGTTAAAATAGTGTGTTTGTGCAAGGAGCTACTTACCTGTTTGTTGACATCCGTGTGTTCCGGTAGCTAGACCAAACTAGTGTATCCATCGAGTGTGCACTTAACAGGCTTAACAGGCTATTGTAAGGCTCATGGCTCATGACAGGCTGTAACATGGACATGTACATTATGAACATAAACACGAAAATGCTGGATTACGTTTCCGTCTCCGCCAGTGAGGGAGTAAGTGCACGCTCGACGGAACGACTAGTTTGGTCTAGCTACCGGAAGACACGGATGTCAACAAACAGGTAAGTAGCTCCTTGCACAAACACACTGTTTTAACTACTTTTTTATTCAGTTTGAGTCATACACGCTACAGTGCTGTGTGCTAAGGTGTCTGCTGATGTTGCATAACTTTTGGTGTGAGATGTGGAGCATGTTAAGACGCTTAAAACACAGTGCAAAGTTCTGACCCCATGCTGTTAGCGTTCAATGCTAAGTCTCCGTTCACGGAGCTCTGTAATGGTTGGACCAAATTTGTTCGCGTCTTCGGTACTGGCAAGTCAAGGGTAGCTTGAGCAATGAAGCTGCATGTTTAAATCGACTGAAATTCTCCTTTAACTGAAGTTAGCATGAGTCAGCCTGAAGATTGTGCCGAAACAGGGAGCACACTTTTTTAAATTTGTCTGTCATATGAGCTTCAACTCAATACAAAATGCGGTAAAGAAGATAAGGAATATTCACAGACTGATGCTAGTATGATGTTTATGTGAGGTGTAACAGCGTGACAGGTGTCAAACACACACACACACACATTTGCATACACATGATGGTTGCATTCGGCCAGGTCAGATGGGCGGCTGCTCAGTTGTAGTGGATTGCAGATACAGAGGCTGATGAATCCCTTTGCACGATTAAAGATAGTAGTTGCCATGGAGATGCACCGGTGGGAAGGCCACAGATGCCCCAGGCAGAGAGACAGAGAGAGGGAGAGGGGGTGCATGTTATCATTAGAGAGCAGAGTGGTTAAAGAAGCTCATCGACGGTCCGTCAAAAAACTTTTGTGACTTTCAAGCTATTAGGAATGGTTGTGAGATGATAAAATACACCCTGTCTTTTATTTTCAATTTTGATAGGCCAGTAAGCTCTTTGAAATCTGACATTAGAAGGCTGAACTTGTTTAGTTCAATAATCTCTGTTTTATTGAATGTTTTTTTAGTGTAGGAGGCAGTGCCTCCCACCCCAGTCTCATCTGTCAACAGCAACCACATCTTCCGTTTCCTGTTGGTTGCCATGATAATAAATAATAATAATAATAATAATATATTTTATGTATACAGCGCTTTTACAGCTCTCAAAGACGCTTTACATAAAACCAAATACAGAGGAAAAATACACAAGTGCTCAGTGCAAGAGGAAGAAGAGAAATAAATGAAATGTACATAGAAGGACAAACAAACAATGTGCAAATAGCTATGCGTGTTTGTGATTACGAAAACTGATGGGGGGCACAGAGAAAGACAGCTAGTGTTGCAGGTTAAAAGCAGATTTAAAAAGGTGGGTCTTGAGTAATGATTTGAAGGTGGATGGGTTAGAACAGTCACAGATGTGTTTGGGGAGGGCATTCCAGAGGGAGGGGGCGGCTATGGAGAAGGCTCTGTCGCCCCAGGTGCTGGTTAGTGATGGTTAGTGTCTACCATTTGCCGGCCATGATCACTGAGGCTGTGAACTTGATGAGTGTCCGTTCTGACAATTCATAGTCTCTTTCAAGGCCATGATAACACTGTATTTGTCTTTTAGTTTCTTCCTTCAAATGTCCCAAATAACTTTCCTTACATTGCGGTACGATTTGGTTTGAGTGTTGTAGCGGTGTTGTTGTGCGACACTCTCTCTATCTCTCTGTGCAGTTCAGGCACTTGTTTCCGTTGCAGCAGACAATTTGACCTTCGTAACAGGCCAAGATCTGCGCTGTCATGGAAACCGTAACAAACCTGTCAGTTAAGTCAGTTGCAAGGGGATGAAGGGCAGACTAACACTGGGCCTGTGACTAATCATGATGATATCCAAAAAAAATATGATATAGAGCATGGCCTCCAGAATTTACAGAATATTTTGCACATTGCCCTGCATGTTAACAGGTCTTGATATTGTCATTTTTTAAAAATCTCCATCCAGTGAAATCTAACTTTGTAAGAACAGATGTGTTATGGTATCTGCAGCAGGATATCAATATTATATTGAACATCTTTTGGTTTTACCAAAGCTAAAGCTAAACTAACTCAGATGATAAAATGTAGACTATTTGCTGCATATTAATTAATACATAGTGTTTTATTATGAAATAACTTGATTTAGTTTAAATATTTTGTATTAATGGATGCAATTCATTGAAGAATGCATCTGGTAAGCTACAGTAGTATTCACTACCTTGTCTGGGTGAGTCCCTCTCACAAACACATACATGCACACATTTAATTTCACTGGAATCTTTGCAGCCAGGAAGCATATCAAAAGCAGGAAATGGAGCGCGAATGAAGGGAGAGGAAGGAAAAAGAGTAAAGTCATATTTCCTAGGAGAGAGTTCCCCCTGCTCTGCAGGATGGACGGAAAGGGGGTGGGGGCTAGGGGATTTGACTCAGAATACTGGTACACTTCAGTGACAAAAACAACTATAATAATCATAAATACACGTATTTTTGTACTGTCAGGACAATCAACTTCCATAGTATTTGCCCTTTTGCCACTTTCACATGCATTTCTTGATGGAGACAGACTCGGTACTTACTGCTTTAAATGTAAGGTTTTATGACTCTGTTTGGCTGCATATTTTGCTATGTGTTTGCTTTTAAATGAAATAAAACACACTGTACATAAAACCACATGCACTGAATGCTGATTATTGTTGTTTTCTTGAGATAGATTTTAGAATTCATAGATCCTAGCTGAGGCTGGACAGTGAAATATGAAACACTTAAACAGCTTCAACAGTGCAGCCCAAAATCAGTCAAACTGTGTGCACCATAAACACATGTGCAGTGTAGAGTATAAAATATAATAGATTGTGTATTGTCAAAATAAACCTGCTGAAGCAAATATAAATTACTCAAGTATTGAAATTACATCAGAAATTGAGGTAACAGCGGAGTTGGTGATCATTCTCTGTGGGTTCATGATTGTGTGTGACCCTTCTTACAATGCATATAGAACCACTATTTATAAAAAATATGGATAAGTGCAGATTAAAATAACAGTTACACTGCTTTAGCTAAAAGTAGACACAATTCAGATTTAATTTTGATGTTTATTTTTGTAGAAATGTAAAGACTTAACAGAGCTACTACACTATGATTAGTCTCTAACTTGACATAGTTGACAATAGCAGCTTTGATTTCAGATGAATGGCCAGATAGAGTAAGAGTAATTGTAATTCTTATGATGAGAATGCAGCAAATGGTGACCCTAACCCTGACATACACAGAAGACATTGCTGAATGAACATTAACAATGCAGTCTTACTTGTTTTAGCAATTTCGCAAGAAACAACAAGCCCAACTTAACATAGTTCAAGCCACTGCTTTGCCTCTTATACTCCAATTTAAGTGCTGAAACATGTTGATTTGCATTGGAAGCAAACAGCAAAGACAGACATTCACGCACACACTTACACACACAAACATTATGTACACACAGTAGCTGTGTTCCAGATGTGAGTAGTGTGTGTTCTGTGCCTCCCTCATCTAGTTGTTGATCTCCTGTGGAGTCTGAGAGGCATGGTAATAACAGACAAACAGGAAGAGGACCATCATAAATGTAGAGATCAAACACACACACACACACACACACACACACTTGGCTAAAGCCTCCAGTCTCATGGTTCCCTCGCCAGCAGTGAGCTCATTAAAATGTGCGAGGCGACCCCTCTCGTCTTCATGGTCTCTCATCTCTTCCCTCTCTCATTTCTTTCCTGGTCTTCATTCTCATTCGACACATAATATGACACTTGTGCTTCATCATTTATGTGACTTTGCTTCACTCTCTCCTCACATCAGTTTCATGTTCGACTTACTGATTTTTGGATTAGGTCACACTGTCAACACACTGTTCGAAATACTGCTTCAGTTTCGCAACTGTTATACGTGTGTGTTGTGTGTGTGTGTGTGTGTGTGTGTGTGTGTTTGGGGGAGGGTGGCTCTCCTTTAATGAATGGTTGCTGGGTAGAACAGGAGGCGTGAGGGAGGAATTTGTTAATTATGAATGGAGCACTTCTCTCTGGATGTGAACAACACACAGTGTAAGTATGTGTACGTGTGTGCTTTGGCATTTGTGGGTGTATGGGTATGTGGTATCTTTATATAGTTTAAAACGTAGTTCCTAAAGGTTCTTGTAATCTCGTTTTGTAATTTTTATATTTTTTAAATAAAATTAACTGTGTAAAGCTTATTTCTTACATATACTATTTTCTCAACCCAGTATCCCTATAGTGGCTTGTAATGAGCCTTTCATGTTATGGGGCAGACAGTAAAGGTGTGGAGGTTGTGGTATTGAATTGACTTGTGCCTTTGACCCTAACCCTAACCCTTATAGCAGGAAACTGGAGTTTGTGTTCTGTCATAGACAAGTTTGCTTTTTGATGAACCATATTCCGGTCTTTCCCAAGCATTAACTAAACATGTTTCAGTTGCTTAACTGAAACTGTTCCATACTAAAGTGTGCTCACATTGATTAGATACTTTAGCCAAAGTTTATTTGCTATAACCGTTATCTTTCCTTCAACTACACCGTAGTTACCAACCACATTTATGTGAAAAGTGAGAATTTATTTAAAGGTCCACTTTGTTAGAAAGCTGATTTTGTAATCTTCACTCCCAACTCATCAAATATGCTTTGGGATGACGGTGACCCAAACTACAATCCCAAAGCATCAGTACCTGACAAGTCCGGTCAAGCTTTGAAAAAAACTATGCATGAATTTAGGTAATCAACATTGTCATGCCATAAATATGGCTGAGGTAGACTGACATACTGTCAGACTAAGGGCCCTATCTTAACGATCATAAACGCAAGTATCAAACGCAAAGCGCAAGTAGCTTTGTGGGCGGATCTCAGGCGCTGTTGCTATTATGCCGGCGGGATAAATGACTCTTGTGCCCGGCGCAAATCTAAAATGGGTTGGTCTGAAGTAGCTACATTATTCATAGGTGTGGTTTGGGCGTAACGTGCAATAAACCAATCAGAGCGTCATCTAACATTCCCTTTAATAGCAGGCACGCTTGTTCCATGGCGCATTGCTATTATAATGGCGAATTTGCCAGGCGCACGCCAGGAGCAGTTCACAGCCGAGGAGACCGACGTTCTCGTCGGGGCCGTAAAAGACCGAGAAGTGGCATTGTATGGGGATGGGAGAAACCCATCCAAATTAGCTTTGGTTAAACGGGCGTGGGAGGAAATTGCCACAATTGTTTCTACGGCTGGCATCCCCATGACATCGCACCGGGCCTCGGGAGCAGTGCGCACGGGCCGAGCAGTGCGCAACGGCCAGCTGATGAGGGAGCAGCGCAAACACCAAGGTGCAGATGATCCAGACCCACTACACGCCGTGGCAGTATTGTCAGACTGGACTGCACTGTCCGGGATGCGGCAAGGTATTAATGCCCGTCTTGACCGGGTGGCGATGTTGCTGCGGCCTCTCAGGCGCATCGCCTCAAGTCTCCAAACGCACCACCTGCTCCTGTTGTGCCCCTTCCTCCTCCTCCTTCCCAAACTCCATCTCCGTCCACCCGCTCAACAAGGAGCACATCGCGCATTGCCACTCCCGCACCCACGCGGGCGCGTCGCATATTAGAGGGGAAAAGAATGAGTCCTTCTGTTTAAATCTTTTCAACTTTTTTTTGTATGGTTTGCAAAAACGGGAACTGCTTCCTCGTAGATGAGAGAAGCAAAGTGTATGCACGTTAAGCACACGCTACATTATGGCCAAGCATGCGCCCTTAAAATACTGAATCTGAATAAGCGCCACTGACTTTAGACTAGGTTTTTCCTGGTCTGTGGCGTATGGAATTAGATTTGTGCCAGAAGAAACAAGCAAAACTTCTTAAATGTCAAACAAAAACAGGAATTTGAGAGAACATAAATCTCATTTCAAAAATAAAACTTAGAACTTGCAATCAAATAATTTGTCAAATAGTGTAAAATATTGGTCTTTTACTCTTCTAATAATGCGTTATTTTGTTTACAGTTCCCTCTGCTTCTCTCTCTGCTCAGACTTTTGCACTGACTCTCAGCTTTGCGCTCTCTCTGCAGCTTTTTCTCGTTTGCGCTCTCTGACTTTTTGTTTGCAGTTTTGGCACAAACCTCTCGGGTGGACGGGCCTTTTCAGCAGAGCGTCCCCATTGGCTAATTAGATTATGACTGACACAGCTCAGTACCTATGTGTAGGTAGCTAGCGCACTAAACGACCCCAGCTTTTAAACGGAGAGAAGAAGAGATGACGAGGACGACAACGACAACGACACTGAAGAACAATATATGTATGTCATAACTACTTACATTTCACTTGTTTTTCTTGTTGTGGGTTGTTACTGTTGTTCTTCATTGTCGTCGTCATCTTCTTCTTCTCTCCGTTTTAAAGCCGGGGTCGTTTAGCGCGCTAGCTACCTACCTATAGGTTCTGAGCTGTGTCAGTCAAAATCTGATTAGCCAATGGGGACGCTCTGCTGAAAAGGCCCGCCTACCTGAGAGGTTGTTGCCAAAACTGCAAACAAAAAGTCAGGGAGCGCAAACGAGGAAGAGCTGCAGAGAGACCGCAAAGCTGAGAGTCAGCGCAAAAGTCTGAGCGGAGAGAAACCAGCAGAGGAAACCGTAAACAAAATAATGCATTATTAGAAGAGTAAAAGACCAATATTTTACACTATTTGACAAATTATTTGATTGCAAGTTCTAAGTTTTATTTTTGAAATGAGATTTATGTTCTCTCAAATTCCTGTTTTTGTTTGACATTTAAGAAGTTTTGCTTGTTTCTTTTGGCACAAATCTAATTCCATAGTGGCGCAAGTGTTTTCTGAAACGGCAAAATAGCACCAGTGAACGTTTGCGCCGGAACACGCCTCCTCTTTTCACTGAACCGCCAGTCATTTCCTAATTTAAGGACCTGCGTCTGCGGAGGGAAAATTCCAATGTGCGCCGAATGCAAAATAGGAATTACAAAAGCGCCAGTGTACAAAGTCAATTGCGCTGAGTGCAAGATAGAGCCCTAAGAGTCTACAACCATGTTAGCATCTCTGTGAGGCTCTATAGGCACAGCAATGCTTTCAACTGAATGCAGACCTCAACATGAGATATTTCAGTCTGTTTAAAAATTATGTAAAGTGTGATTCTTGTGTGCAGTTGTGTCCAACAATGCAAATTTAAATGATACAATAAAAACAACCAGGTTTGCATTAAATAACTTTGTGAATTATCAAACCACCAGACTGTATATAAAGAAAACTTCCCTTTTTCAACAATATGGTCTCTGTATGTCTGGTGTAACAGAGGAGGTTTCTCATATTCACTCTGAAATCGTTGATTCAATCATTTTTGGGAAGTCACCATCCCCCTTTTTGTCCAAATATTGGCCATTTCAGTTTTGGATGAAAATATTAATCTGGTGCATAACATTTTGGAACAAAGCCCTTACTCCCTCTGCACTCCCTACGTTCGACTGTGTAAGCCTGTCTAAGCCCTGATGATAAACAGTGACTCTCAAGGAAATCCCGTTTGGCTGCTGTTTAATCTGAATTTTCCAGTGTGTACATTTCAGTGGCAGCAGTGATTATAGTATTCTCTAGGCACTGTATACTGTATAAGCCTTACCTTTTGCTGGAAAGTCTTTCAGTAGTATAATCAGGTTCTCTTGTCAGCTCTCCACCTGTGCAGCGGCGGCAGCAGCTCTTAGCGACTTGTTTGGAAGACAGCATTGTCTGCCATCACTTGAACTGACTCTTACTCAAGGGTCAGCTTTTTCCACATGGACCTACTCTGCCTTTAAATAGACTGGTGTTTACAGTTGCAGGTTAGCAGCTCATGAAACTGGGTCTCTGAGCTATTGGATCTCACACAAACACACACTCACAAGACACTACTTTATTTGGGCGAAGCAGGAGTGTGTAGAGTGTCTACGAGAGGCAGATCTGTCTCTTGTGTAAGTACTGGCTCAGTGTAAAAGGATACAAAAGCTTGGTAGAGGTTCATCTGTTTGAAGAACACAATGCTTTGACTTCACACAGCTCAGTAATGTAAATATTCATCACAGCTTTGTGTGGTTTCTTTGGTAAATGTGTAGTGAGCCTCTTTGATAGCATGTACAGTATGGCTGTGTGTGTGTGTGTTTCAGCCAATAAATCTAGCTTTTTTGTGTTTCCAGGGGCAACCAGAGACATCGGTTCAGCACTGACCAGGATGTGCATGAGGCATCGCAGCATTGAGGCCAAACTTCGCCAGTTCACCAAGTAAGATCCATGTCCTCCATTGACCTTCCTCCCTTCCCTCCTTTTGTTGGCTTTACCCTGTAGAAACAGCAGAGTTTTCAGAAGTCAAACCTCATGTGTGTTTTCATCTAAAGTTGACTGTGTTTCTATGATGGAACTGCTTTTTGAGTTTTTTATGTCATGTATGGACTCCATTAGGAGCATTGCTCTGTCTGTACATACGTAAATGGGTGTAAATAAATCCAACCATTGGCATGAAACACAGACCCTTCAGAAAACCTAACCAGCAGTCTGTTTTCAGCCATTGTTTGCATTTTATTTTAGTCTCCATACTGTCTAATGACTTCTCCATAGCTAAAGCTATTACATTGTTGATGATGATGTTGATGATGATGATAATCTATGTCCATGGGAACAACAGGAGTCCCTTTGAAGACTAAGTCAATCTGAAAACCATCGTGTGTCTGCACATGTTCCAATAATTCTTCATTTACTCCACATGTGTGCATTTGTGTCACATATGTATGCATGTGTGGATAGGCAGGAGGGCAGTGTTCCAGATACTAAAAGTATGAAGTGGACTGACATGTGGAGGAAATTCATATAACGTTCTCATTCCAGAAATATATAGTACTGTCTCATATTCAGAGGGGCTTCGTGGTCAGAATGGGCGTTTCTTACTGTTTACACTACATCAGTCTCTTGTCAAGACACCACACAATGGAAATATTAGTCATAGGATTAATTTTGAATGAAACAAAGCAGTAGTTTTTGCAGTTCTG
The DNA here is from genome assembly GCF_900880675.1 of Sparus aurata. Taxonomy (NCBI): domain Eukaryota; kingdom Metazoa; phylum Chordata; class Actinopteri; order Spariformes; family Sparidae; genus Sparus; species Sparus aurata. Next base: position 11,955,587 of record NC_044190.1, read on the forward strand.
TCAAGATGTCTTTTAATCCACGTATCTCTGTCCCTCCTACAGTGCTTTGATGGAGAGTCTGATCACTCCTCTCCAAGACAAGATTGAGGACTGGAAGAAGACAGCCAACCAGCTGGATAAGGATCATGCCAAAGGTACACAGGTTACCATGCTAATTCATCAAATCATTGCATTACAAAGTTCTTGCCCCATATCTGGGTTGCATCCCATAATATTAGTAGCACTGCATTATAAAATACAGGGGACTACGATGATGTGAGTGCATTGCTGCAAGTAAAAGTGAGACAATAAATATAATATGTTGTTGCTGTTTCAAATACTATGAGAAACAATGTACAATTGATGGTTGTCATCTTAGCATTCACAAGAAGAACTGTTGATTTCCACTATTCACACCACAATGTAACCTTGGAGGAAGGTGTATATGCAAGTATTTGATTCGCCAATGCAGGACGTTCCCAGATGACATGGCCAAAGCTGCTCCGCCGTCAACTTGTATACTATTTTTGGGGTGGAGCTTTTGTGCCGTGTCTTCCGATGTGCCAACCTTATGATCATGATGATGAGATATAAGGCTGTGCATTTATGCCCAATCACAATTCCCCGTCTTGGCACTACTGTACCACTTATCCCTACCCCACCATTTTGAGTGTATAGCATGGGTTGCTATTGTTGCTGTGGTACCCATGACTTCACCCACTTAACATGTTTTCCTTTTGTTTTACCTCTGAATCTTTGCCAGTGCCACGGGAAACTTTTTGACAGACATATTCTTGATTAGAAGTGACCATATAAGCGAGAGTGGGGTAAAAATGATCGCACAGACGATGGATCAGAGGTCCTTCAGGTTTCCATTTTGATTAACTGATACAGACTACCACCACCTGGATGTATGGAGAGGCATTTCCTCTCACACATCCCAGAAAGTACAGGCATCAGCTTTGGTCTTTGTGGTGTGTTCTGCCTGAGACCCCAGTGATATGACCACTAGTTCTTTGAGGTCAGTTTGTTGCCTGGACCCTTACAACAAGGTAAAAAAAAAAGTTGTTGTTGTTGTTGTTTATGTTTACACTGACTTACAACAAACACACAAACAAACCACAAGCTGTGAGCATGTTGCTGCACTTTACTGATCATGAATGTATATATTGCTTACAAATAGCTTGGAGAATACCTTTCTTAACCTTCTTCTTCATATGATTGGCAGATGGATTTGAGCCTAAGATTATCTGTATGTATTATAATAACCTTTTCTCATAATGACTAATAACTAAGCATTACTGTTTAGTGTTTTGCTCTGATCAGTGTAAAGTCTATATAAGTGAGCTATTGCTTAAACAGCTCCTGGAAGAGTCTGTTTAAGTTCATATTGAAACTGCAAGATAGTATGAGTTCACACAAGCGTACCTTAGATTCCTTTTACTAAAGCATTTCTGTTCATCCTGTCTCAAGAGTACAAGAGGTCACGGCACGAGATCAAGAAGAAGTCATCTGACACCATGAAGCTACAGAAGAAGGCTCGCAAAGGTAACAGTCAGCAGTATCACTGCCGAGCTCCCACACCTGACAGAATGTCACAATGTAGAGGTCAAATAACAGTTCGCAAGGTCACATACGCACCATCAGTTTATATAGTGTGAGTGGTGTTTCAGTGTAGCTCATGAGCTGTAGCCGTGGATACATTTTGACTTTCTGTTTATTTTTACCTCAGTATCTCAGTTAGGATCTCACCACTGTTGCTACTAATGCCAGTGAAAAGGAAATCAACACCAACATTAATACTCCCTGGGCCTCAACTGGATCAAATGTTGATTTGTGGCTTTTGTCTGATTGGGATCTGATTGATAAAAACATTACTGAAACAGACTCAAAATACAGTGACTGCATTCAGAAACTGAGGTCAAGAACTATAGTCTTTGTACAGTCTTAGTCAAAACAATTGATGTTTTATATTTCCACCCAGTGGTGATCAGTAGTATTGCAGGTGTTTCTCATTTGTCCTGAAACACTTCACTTTGTGATGCAGCAAACAATGATTAGTGCGTTCATTCTGGAACAGCTTACACTCAGTTGCCAGGCAGATGAATACACACATGTAAGATGTCTGCAAAGTAAATCTCTTATAACTCTGACTTCAAGTTATGTTTTAAGAATTGCTCTTGTGCACATTCTATTTCTTACCTTTTTATTATAATGTTTATTGTAATATGACTGTCCTTTTGTCCTGTTTGCGGAACAAATAAAGGAATTCTGATTCTGATTCTAAAAACATATGTGGTTAATAAAATATGAGGCATACAATAATTCAAAACATTATTAACATAAAAAAAAAAAACATTTGTTGAAACTGACAGTGAAACAGTGCAGCGTCCTCTTTTGTCATGTTTTTGAGTGTGTGCTCAGCCCGTCAGTGCTGACGCTTCATGGTATTTAGTTTTTGGTTGCAGCGGTGTTATTTTGCTCTAACCTGTGGCACTGTGGCTGTCTTGTGATGACTTCCATGTACTAACCTTAACAATGAGTTCTGCTATTTCTGCTCTCTCTCTCCCCCATCTCTCCCTCTGTCCCCCCCTTTCTCTTTTTTTATTTTGCTTCCTTTTGCTGTCTCCCCCTCTCACTGCTACCGTCTCTATGTCTCTCTACCCTGTGGTATTTGTCCCCCTGTAATAGAGATGCAGGGTAAGTATCAATCGACCTGTCCCTCACTACTGCTCTGCCACATCACCTCCTTTTTTACTCACATTCCCACCCATCCAAAGTCAACTATCCACCATATTACAGAGTAGTTTATTATTACTGATTACTACTTTGTGATAATAGGGTTTCTGGTTTCCATTTTAGTGTATATTAGGCAATTGTTTTACTATATGGAAAAGTCATGGAGGTTGGCTCCAGGGAAACAAGGGAAAACTGAGGGCTGGATTAACCTACCAGGTGGCCCTATTTTCCCCACTTTATGTTTATAAATTGCAGTCATTAATACATAGTTAACAGTTTGTGGTAAATTAAATGAGGATACATGTATTTTGTGAAATGCACCACACTGGCAAAATATAAGCCAAAATAACAAAAACCTTTAAGATAGATTTAGTCTCAGGGCCCATCTACAAGAGGAGGCCTCAAGATAGTAACACATAATAATACAGGTTAAATTTATTCATTTAAATCCTTTGTCTGGCTGGGTCTTAAAAGACCCAATATACTTTATGTACATCTTCTTTCAATGTGTGAAGGTTGCAAAAACCAGCATGTAACATTGTGTTTTCCTTTTTAGTCTCATTTTGTGTCATGTATACTGTATATGAATGCAGACAAAAATAATAATATAATGTAATGTAATGTTATATAATATAATATGATATAATATAATATAATGTAATATGATATAATAATGTATAAATATATTCCCCCAAAATATAAATAAGTGTATTTTTGTTAGCTTACTACAGGACTAGTACATCAGGTTCACTGCAGAGCAGTGTGCTCTTTATGGGGGTGTGATTTGAGTATTTATAAAGCCTACAAGCTACAGCTGACCATAATGCTGTACAAAACCGAAATATGTTGATAAGAAGGAATCCAAAAGAATAAAAAATAAGCTGAAGAAATATACAGAGCACAGTAAACAAGCTGTCATATATATATATATATATATATATATATATATATATATATATATATATATATATATATGTACACATATATATATCATTTAGGAGTGGTGGCCCGCATCTTGAAAATAGGAAAACGACTCACCGGACAAAAGGTAGACTTATTAGCTTATGAAAACTTATAATAGATTTTATAAGTTCAGTAGACATTCGCAAAATATTGATGGCCAGCTAAGGATATCGGCTAACATATCGGTAGCTTAATTAATTGGGCCCGGTGCCAACTCAACTCAGTGTCGCTAACGTGACTAAACTAATTGATAGCATTAAGCGAATATATACACGCCATGATGTAACTGCTGACTGCATTTTCAGATGAGCTTGTTCAAATATTTCTCAAAGTAGAGAAAGACACCTGATGAAGATGATGCTAGTCAGGTATCATTAGCCTTTTACTGACTCAAATTATTATTTTTTTTATTTTATTGTTGTATTGTTTTATTATATTTTTTATTTTTACATTCAGCCTTTAAAAAGCGATTTTCCATGCCAGCCATTCAATAAAAAGGCAGATTATGCTGGGCATAAAAGTAAAATCTGCAGTCAAGTGGCATTTGTTTAAGCCACCACGGCTCCCCAGAGAGCCTGTCCCTGCTGCTGAAAAAAATCCTAGAGGAAACACTGTATATATATGTATGTGTATATATATATATATATATGTATATATATGTATGTGTATATATATATATGTATATATATATATATATATATATATATATATATATATACATACATATATATACATACATATACATATACATATACATACATACATATATACATATATATATATATATATATATATATATATATATATACATACATATATATACATACATATATACATACATACATATATATACATATACATACATACATATATACATATATATGTATTTATATATATATATATATATATATATATATATATATATATATATATATATATACTATATATATATATATATATGTGTGTGTGTGTGTGTGTGTGTGTATATATATATATGTGTGTGTGTTTGTATATATATATTTATATATATATATGTATATATATGTGTGTGTGTGTATATATATATTTATATATAATCTAATTGAAAAACTAGATTTCCTAAAGTCGCCTGACTTCAGGTTTTGTCTCCAGGGGATAGATTAGAGTTCAGATAGTTGTTTGAGGAGTTGCATGATGTGCTTTAACTTCTTCCTCCTTGACTCCTGCATGAATTCTGTAGCTGCTGCTATTAGCTTTTTAGTCACACAGCAGGGTTTCTGCTCTCATGCCACCTGATCTATTTTTCATTCTCTCTCTGTTACGGAAGAGATCTCTGCTCACTGTTTTGCATGCAGTAACATTACAAAGGCCTTTTTCATGTCTTGCTTTCCATTCATTGAATTTAATTCTGTTAATAGTAGATAGGATTCAGATTCCTTACACCACACCTCTTAACTTTTGTCAACTAATTGCAGTGCAATCACAGCAAGTAGTAAAGTTTGAAGACAGAAACACATGATTTGTGTTTTGGCTCTATACTGCCATTGTGTTGGGTGATGTCTGACACAGTAAGACACTGTGAGTGACACACTCTCACTCTTAAGGCCCCCACACACCGCCCAGACGTCCAACTGCCTTATCCGACCACTCTCCGACCACTCCGTTGCCTCTTGTCTGACCCGTTCGGCAGAAAAGTTGCATTGAACACACCGCTTCGACGTGCTGCCTACGCCACAGTAGGGTGTACGTTCTGCGCTTGCGCAAGATGCAATAAGCGGGTGGCGCTTGTGTTGTGAGTTGTAAACGAGAACCTTATGCACGCAACTCTCTTTACTTTCGATCAAAACGAAACTTAACTATTTCCGATAAAAAACAGCTGCATACTAAACATGCAGCGAGGCATTACCAAACTTACACAAATTAATTCGTCCTGAACGGACGTAACAACTAGTCTGGTGCCACTACTGCAAAACACGAAAACGGGGAATGACGGAACGGAGTGCATAGAAAAACAAAGCGCACACAGTATTTCGTCCCTCCCACACACCGCGCTGATTCGCCAGCACAACGCCAATCAGAACGGCCATTCAGCTGGTACACAACCAATCAGAGGATCCAATGGCTCAGATGTCCGACGGCCCTCCTCCTCAGACTTCGCATGCTCAGTCGGATCCGACAACCTCCGCGCGGCTCCGAAAGCTTCCGACAGAGCCGAACACACCAAACATATTTGTTCCCGACCTCGTCCGAGTCTCTCCAAACGCTTCAGACGTCCAACGGTTGGGCTGGTGTGTTCCTGCCTTTACACAGTGCAATCAACTTTCCATGCATATATTCAGCCCTGACGCTGAGGTGTATGGAGTTAGAATCATGCCAAAACCTCACACACAAATGCCAGTAAAATTTCCAACAAATGTCCTGTAATTCGCACTCCACAACAACAGGTGGCACTGTTGAGTCATTTTAAGGCCAGCAGGACGATTTTTTTCCCCCCTAAATCTTTATTTTTTATTGTTCTATTTTATTCAAGACTGCAACAGGATTTACCATAGACACATGTACGTCGACGGCACCATCATATTGGAGAAGGCAGCTCCGCCCTGTGAACTGTCATGTGTCATCACAGTAACAGCATTACATACATTGGCAGCTGTAAACATTTGTAAAAACATTATAATAATCCATCCTGTGGTTTGGTGCCGACCTGTATACTGAACATATAAGGAGACGTTACGTGGCTAGCTTGATGGGGAAAAGTCTCATGGGACAGATTTTTAACTTCAGTGTGTATCCCGTACCATTCACACGGCAACGATTCCAGGCCGCAGGTTCATTTTCATCCAGCTTACAAATGACTTTGATGTTAGTCAACACCCGCCCATCATCCTCGGCCATGGTGGCACACTGCAAAATCTATATCTATGTCAATTCAATATCACACATCCTCAGGACACAACAGGACACAACAACAACACCCAGAAGTTGTACAGAAAGCAACCAAACGAAACATATTCGAACAACAACAGTCTCATGAGCACTTGAGAATTCACTCCCATGAGTCTTTGCGCCATCAGCGCTCACCGTCCGCTTTCGGTACCCCTCCAGTCACTACATTTGTAACCATCAGAGAACGTCACAGACGTTGTTTTTGGTTCCTATCTGTCTCCTGAATATATCCATACATCTGTGAATGTGTAACTGGGAGGCATTGACTTATAGCACTTTGTAGAACGAGCTTTATAAAGTTCACTCCATTGACTTGTATTAGTTCACAGGGCAGAGCTGCCTCCTCCAATATGATGGTGCCGTCGACGTACGTGTGTCTGTGGTAAATCCTGTTGAAGTCTTGAATAAAATAGAACAATGAAAAATAAAGATTTAGGGGGGAAATGACTCATAAGCGCCACCTGTTGTTGTGGAGTGCGAATTACAGGACATTTGTTGAAAAGTTTACTGGCATTTGTGTGTGGATCTGAAGACATTTGTGTGTGGATCAGCAAGGCGGAAAAGTAGTGCCAAAAGTCACGTGACAGTTTTTTTTCGTACTTGTAGAATTGTTTTTTGTACTTGAAGGATTTTAGTTTGTACTTGAAGGAAATTCTTTTGTGCTTGAAAGATTTAAATTTTTACTTGAAGGATACTTTTTTGTACTTGAAGAAATGTGTTTCTTTGTATGTGTAAAACATGATGTATTTGTTTCTGAAGCATGATGTATTTGTTTGATTGGTACATTTCTTATTTGCAAAACAAAATGCATTAGTTTGTGAATGATGTTTTGCATTTGCAGACCACACTGAGTTTGTTTGTGAATCGTTGGGTGTGAGTAAAACACATTTTGTGTGTGTGTGAGGTTTTGGCATGATTCTAACTCCATAGAGGTGGCACAATGACAGACAACAGAAAAGCAACAGTCATTAGCCATATTATTAGTGGTCACAGTCTTTCTACTGCCGTGTAATATAATGACATGATGCACTAGCCATCCCCTTCTATGGATTATCTCTTACAATCTCGCTCACACTATCTACACAACCTTGCATGGAAATCTGATCTGCATCTTTGATTTGGCCTAGACTTTGTACACTCTCAGGACACCCTTCCTGATGCAGTTCCCTTCCTAGTTTATCCATGGTTGAGTAATTAAGAATGCATCAGCTTGTGCACACCCAGTGGCTAAGGAGCAACCAGGGTTCATTTCTTGCCCAAGGATATTTCAACATTGGGACAGGAGGAGGTTTGGTATTGAACAACCCTGTGATCAGTAGATGACCCACTCTACTTCCTGAGCCATAGCCAACCCTTGTATGGAAAGTACAGTATAGAATAAAAATAGAAATGAAAAGTACAGAGCCAACACATCTAACAAAGTGTTTCTGCTTACATTGTCTCACTCTGTGTGCATTTCCTAATGTATGACACCGGCTGGATGGAGCATTGCATTGTGGGAAGCAGAGGCTTATGGAGAGATATCCCATCAAGCCCACATCGTGTTCATGCTGTAAACACCCACACACTACTTTCACACACTATCTGCACCTCAATCTTACCTGTCATCCACCTACTCTCCTCTCTATTCTTTCCCTCATGCATTTCTACCATTATCCTCTCCATCATCTCCAATCTCATTATCTTAAACCTCATATATTCTTGTCTCTCACCATGAATGCACCTTCCACACCCCAGGCCGAGGGGACCTGCAGCCTCAGCTGGACAGTGCCATGCAGGATGTGACTGACATGTGCCTGCTGATGGAGGAGACAGAGAAGCAGGCAGTGCGCCGGGCCCTCGTGGAAGAGAGGGGCCGCTTCTGCACTTTTATCAGCTTCCTTCAGCCCGTTGTGGTGAGGAGATAGGGATGGAGGGGTGGTGAAAGGGATTCAAGGGAAATACTGGTTGTCTGACAGTTTTCACTGCACTTAATTTCCCCTGGGAGGCAACATACTGCCGTTCAACTGACCAAAGTGTGTGTAGTGTCATGTATTAGAAAGGGATATGACAGTGTTGGATTATTATTTATGTTACAATTATGGTGATCAATAATGTCACAAGGAAATGTATTACACACCTGGGATTTTGTTAGAAACAATAAACCATATGATGTAAATTAATGCAGCTTCAATATGGTAAAATCTACAAAAGGATGACATAAACTAAACAATATAAAGTACGCTTAAGGGGAAACACTACAGGCGAAAACACAATTTTCTACGCACTGGTAAATTTTAAGATTTTTATCTCTTTTTCAGATGCGCGGATACAAACATTTTTAAAAACACACGTTTAAGTGATTATGTGTTTTCAATTTTCTGCTCTGGAAATTCATGCAATTAGCACACATTTAATTAGATGATAGCTCATATGCATATGAACCTGAAAACTTAACATAACTGTCGAAATGTAGTAATCAGCTGGGGAAGTTTCATGGTGATATCTATTAGTGATTTCCCCCTCCCCCCTATTCATCTGTAGTGTTTGCACAGAATTCCTACAACAGTTTACCTGGAATAACATGAAATACAGCATAGTGTTTGTGAATTTTATGCACCTGTTTATGTTTTTGATTTGTTTTTTTACACATTTTCTGATTTATTTTGAGTCATTTAAGTATATAGTGTTTGCCTCTGTGGACACTAATGTGCCTTACTAGTAATCAAACTAATTTTGCTTACTGGGTGATGCAAGCAGTGTGTACCGAAATTGAGATGAAACCTTTGCAGTGAGCAAAGAGTAGAACTGCAAATGATGGCAGGGGTACTGTGCAGTGTTCACACGTTTTTTCTATATTAGTAAAATGTATATATGATACATAAACAATACGTATGATGAGAATTTTGGTGAGATATTAGGTAAAATAGTACAGTCTTGATTATTGTACAGTACTCTTTTTGCCATGTCTGATGTGTTACTGTCAGGGTTGGGTTAAAGGGAAGACTATGGATAAAGGGAAGGTGGACCCAAATGCAGTTACACACGAAAGGCAAGGATATAGGGAAACAAAAAGCAAGCTTTATTTTAAAGCTGAGTCCAAAAACCAAAAGCAGACAAAACGGGGGCAAGAGGCAAAGTAGCAACCAAAAACAGCAAGGAGTGAAGGGAACACACAGACTAAATACACAGACACTGATGAACAGACGAGGAACAGGTGAGGAGAGAGTGGAGGGAGGAGGCCAGGTGTGGTAACGAAGGGGAGGAGCACATGAGAGAACATGAAGGGAACAATGCAATAGACAGAGGGAGCCAGAGGGAAGAACACAGGAAAATACACAGGAGAACTTAAAGGACACATGAGGGCATGGACAAACAAAACAAAAGACACAAGACATGATACCAAGACATGGAAATCAAATACAAGAAACCACACGACAAAACCAGACACAAGAACAAAACGAACAACAATCTACAGTCATGACAGTTACAGGTGTTTTAGACTGTGTTAGCTGACATGCCACTGTATTACCAATCTGATATGTGTTGGACTTTTGGAAAAGATCCAGTTGTTATTAAAATAGAGTCCTTCTTTCGATCTGTTTTTTCGTGTTTTTTTTTTTTAGAATGGAGAGATCGCGATGCTGGGAGAGATCACCCACCTCCAGGCCATTATTGATGACCTCACTGTGCTGACAACTGATCCTCACAAATTGCCCCCTGCCAGTGAACAGGTGAAACACACCCACTTGATGTAGGACACCTATAACAGAAGTGAGAAATAATAAGCAAACCTTTAAACCTCACCATCTCTATCTCTCTGTCAGGTGATTAAGGATCTGAAGGGCTCGGATTACAGCTGGTCCTATCAGACTCCTCCTTCATCTCCGAGCAGCTCTGGCTCTCGCAAGAGCAGCATGTGCAGGTACTCACACGCAAATACACATATGTACACACAGACATAATGACCAACACCTCGTGTGATAAACTGTACCAGAAAGAGGAGCTATCTGTGATGTTTATGTTTCACTGTGACTGTCAGTCTTTCTGTCTGTCCACCATTACTGTTTGTCCAGTCATCCTCAGTTTAATGGAACGTCCTGTTACGTTTCACATTAAAGTCCTTAGAATAAGTGTTAGTTGTTGAGTAATATAGGCCTATCTCAGTCATTATAAAATGCTAATTAGCATCAATCACACAATATAAACATGAATAATGGCATTATAAACATCTTATAGTTACATTATAACACGAATATATGCACTCATAAGAAACTCAAAACTTTATAGACTTATAAAGCTGTAATATGAAAGAATTGGCTACCTGTTGAATTCATACTAAAAACAAACAGGGGTCTAACTGTAGCTGCCAATAGCTAGTTAGTTCGGTCAGCCATTCATTTGGCAGTTTTGAAATGAGGGATAGGTTCACCAGGCGAGTGTCGGTGTTTACACTGCTAGCACAGGAGCTTTGAACTGAGACAGGCTAGGGCTAACTGGTTAGCATGCTATCTTCAGTAGATATCCCTGCAACACAAACTGTTATTTTTTCAGTCAGATGATCATTTTAGTTTATTTTTAATGTTTCAACTAAAATTACATTATTTTACATAAACCCAAACCTCGTGAGGCTTTTTAAATTGTTTATAACAGCATTAAAAAACCTTACATACCGATCATGTCATTGTTAAACCAACAAGCTACGCATTTTGCAGCTACAGGATCACAAATGGAAACACTGCCTTGTTAGGTTGATAAATCTTTTATTACACACTTCCTAATAGTTAATTATGGCATTTGCATCTGATCTAAAGTGAGAAAAAATGCGTAATCAGCGTAAATTAATCATTTATTGTGCACTTATTAACAGTTTTAATACATCATAAAGTGATTACGAGGAAGTGTTTATGAAACAGTCTCGTGATTCCTCTGATGATTATGAATGACCTGTAACAGCAGATGCAACCATCAGTGCAAAGACTGCTATTTTTGTATAGTTATTATGAATGCCTGCGCTCGGGTCAGATCATATATCACATACAAAATCCCCATATAAACACATTACCTTATCGTGATTCATCCCGCAGTCTCGCTGTCACTCGCTTCCGAAACAAATGCATGTGTTTTTAAATGTCTTACAGTCTAACAATCAACATGGTTATGAAGCTACTACGAATCTTATACGGACTTATGCATGCCTTATTACCTTTTAATAAAAGCTATGAAGTGTTACTGAATCTCCAAAAAAAAGAACCACTGCCTTCAGACAAAGAAAACTTGAGCAGCTGAACAAAAGTTGATTTTGAATTTGGACATAATTACAATAGATTAAAGCAGGATATGTTTCTGTTTATTTTATTTATTTAGCTATAAACAGTGTTGGGGAGTAACGAATTACATGTAACGACGTTACGTAATTTAAAGGAACTTAGGGCAGGATCACGAAATAAGACTCAATAGCGACATGACGGCCATTTGGGTAACTGCAGCCATCAGCCAAGCCGGCACGGGAGCGCGCATGAACTCTTCACAGCAGTGCAGCTGATGCTGTGACACGGTTATTTGTTTGCTCGCTGTTCACGCGACGGTTTACTGCAAGACTTCCTTGCATACCGCCGCGGAACTACGTTGGTAGCCTACATCTGTGAACAGCATGATGTCAAGAGACGAAGTAAGTAAACTAAGTGTTTATTTCAGTGCAGCTTTAGTAAATTTCTTTGACAATATTAGCGCATCAATTCAGCAAAATTACAGTTGTAATGTAAACTGCGCTTACCTTACACTAGCCAAATGGTTACTAAAGTTCAAATTTCACCAGCCACGGTGAATAACAAGCTAGCGATAACCATTGTTTTGTCATTGAAGCTAATGTGACTGCTAACAATGTTATGGTGTTTGACGAGCATTTGGCTTGTGGCTGCAGCTAATTTCTGACTGTGATAATTACCAACATAGCTAATATTTATAACATTGGATAAAGCTTGCTAACAAGCTGACATTAGTGTGCAGTCATTATCATGCAACAGCAATAGTAAGATTCAATATCTCAAGCCACGTGTTATGTGCCAGTGCCAGTGAGATCATTTGTGAAATCATTTCCATTATAAGACAATATAAATGGTATGAAGAGCACTGCGCCATAACAAAGTAAATACAAGGAAAACACAAATGTCATTATGTCATAACTGGTATTATACTAAGTTGAATCAGAATAAAAATAACATCAAATAAAATCAAAACATCACTTTGAGGATTACTAAAGTTATTCTTATTAGTATTGTTCTCAATGTTTTTTGTTTCAGGATTTGGAATTGACTCTGGAAGGAGTGGCACACATGGAGATGTACTGCCTGGATGAGGGTACACTGTGTCTGGTTAGGATGATGTGGAGCAACATCTTTGCTCTGGAGGACAGCCAAGATGTGGGCAGCGATAACCGAGAGTTTTGGTTTGCTTCCTACCGGCGATTTACGATCTGGCAGGATGGGCATCAGAGAAGAGGGAACTGAAGGCCGATACCGAGCTGCTGTGTTCTTCGTATCTGGTTAAACTTCCCTGACCCCTTTGCAAACTACACAGGTTACAAAGAAGCTCCATTTAGGGTGCCTGACTGATATTTTCTCCTGTTTTGTGTCCCTGTGACCACAGTACCTAAAAAAAAAACATTTCTTAGCCAAAGATTCCACTTTCATCCAAAAATAAAAACTATTTATGTACATTATATATTTTTATATTTATTTTCAAAGTTTACAGTATTTTTCAAATTTGCAGTATGTACAAAGTTTTATTATGTATTTTTTTACATGTTTATAATAAAATAAATGTGTGGTAAACAAGACGGTCTTGTCTTCTCTCTTTTCTTGCTCACGTCTCTGGATCATGTAGCTGAGGCCTTTATGGAGAGAAGAGAACAGTAGCATTAGAACACATACCAATGCTCCATAATCAAATCTGGTAATTATTATGTTATATTATAACATTTTACAATGTTTTGTCTATATTCTGAAAAGATTGAAATTCCTAATGACCAAAACTTAGAAAGTGAAAACATACTAACCCCTCAGACACTGGTTCAATTGGTGATAATCGATGAGAGAGTTTAGCAGCTATTCGCTTACTGGGTGTTGATGCTCTCATCTCCTTACTTCCCCGAGTAGCAGCTTCTGGAGTCTGCTTCTTCTGATAGCTGGAAAACAGCAATATTTTAAAAAGTTAGAATCTCAGTCAGCAAGCTGGCTGTGACTTTGCTACCTTGGTGTCTTTTCTCTTTGGTCAGAACAACTATGGCCATGCAATGTTTGCCTGTAACAATAATAATATCAAAATACATGCCTCAGTCAGTACTATTGTGTGTTTCACTTTTACAAACAATTTCTCCTGCTTTACTTACAACGTAATGTATAATGTCTGGAACAATCTTGTGTGTAAGGTACAACACGAGAAAAATAAAGGCTAAAAGATCTATTGATGAGTTGAAACCACTCTTTTAGCCCACCCACCCCAAAGGACTCAACCACACAGACGTGCTTCACAAGCAAGGTCGTAATAATAATAACAATAATAATAACTTTATCAGACCTGTAGACACGCACAATATCAATTATTATATAGCACCACCTGAGCTCGTTTACATTGTGCACTTCACGGTTAGCTCTAAACTGCCTTTTATTCAGCTACATCACAACAGTATCATCAACTCGTCAACACAATAGCCCCCAAGCCATAGCCTGTAAATACCGTTACTGTACACCCCAAATACTGTATTTACCAGGGACAGGAACGAGACGGGAGCCGGTGCTGTGTGTATGATATATTTCACTGTACAGATTGTAAAGCCCACTGAGGCAATGTGATTGTGATTTTGGGCTATATAAATAAAATTGATTTGATAGCCGTATCCCCTACACTCACGAAGCAGCCAGGAAGCCGGCTCGCTGTGTGTAGCTAGCGGCTAATATGACTACACAGACCCAAACAAACCGTTAGCCTGTTGCTACAGCCAGCTGCTAACGTCACCTCCCAGATACAAGTTGGGCTTTCGGTCCCATATCTAAAAGGGCATATTTCTAACTATTCGGTTTCAGACTGAAGGACCGTGGAAAATGCGCAGTCTGTAACTTCTCAGTGTTACAAGCAGTGGACTAAGTTACATGTTAGCGGCTAGCGCTACGTTAGCCGCTAACGCTACTTTTTTTTTTTTTTTTTTATTTATTTATGTTGTTTGTTTCGGACATGTCAATTCATAAGCATCACATTTCATCATTGTTCAAATAATACAACACACATGGCCGAAAGGGAAAAGCGGGAGAAGCCAAAGCTTATCAAGTCCCGCCCCCATTACCCACAGTATAAAATCTTCATTCTGATCTTTTAAACTTAACTTTGCACTTTAGCTCACTCCGAGTCCTCGGTGATCTCATAAGATTTTCAAATCAAGCTCTAAAAATGACCTGTAATGTATTCTTACCTGGTTACAAGGAAATTAGCCATGTCAGCATCCGTTTTCAGTCCCAGTTCAAGCTGAAGCTGCCTCCATGAGTCGAAGGCATATCCAATGTGTATTCGCGGGCCAGCCCCGGCTTTAGTCATAACTTCTTTTAGACTCACGACTTGCTACTGATAAAAACCTTCGTTTTCTTCTTCGTATTACTTTTTAGTGGACTTTGTGTGGTGGTGGGTCGTTTTCCGGCCGTAGCAGAGTCCATAACAACACAAACAGTTTTTCCGGTCTCCAAGCCGTCGAGGACGTGCATTCAGCGTCAAATAACGTCACGTCCGCAGGGCTGCGCGGGAAATTCGGACCCCGAATAGCAGTACATCATGCAGCACACAGCCTGTTCAAGGCAATGGGGAGATATGTGTGTGGGCTCATTCTTTTTGGTTTTGAACGCTTCATCACCCATTAGCATTTAAATACTTATAATGAATGTTTATTTTTTCACAAATCCTGCCCTAAGTTCCTTTAATTACAAAATGTACGTAATTGTAATCCGTTACATTACTGGGAGAAAATATGTAATTAAATTACAGTTGCTTTTGGAAATTTCAATGATTACAACTTAAGTTACATTTGAAAAATCGCCGCAAAAGCTCGGATTTATCAAATAGTTTTTCGCCCCCCTGGATTCATGTTTGTTTTTAGTTTTTTTCATATTAACATCCTCCTTCCAAAACTGACGCTTGTGATTGGCTCTCTCTGGTCATGTGCCATTCGACTCAACCGACAAACCGTACAGTGGCAGTCTCAGCAGCAACAGTGTCGGCGGCGTACAAGATGTTCCTGGGCTGGAAATATGTAAAACACTTCATACAGACAACCCAGCTAGATCAACATGGTAACTTATGCTTAGCTCATAACCTGGTCCCGACCAGGTTCTGTTCAGAGTTTAATCATAAAATCGGCTATAAAAGCGCCGCTGTGTCACTATTTAACTCATTTACAGCTGGCGTCACCTTTACTTTGAAAGTCCAGTGGAGCTGGATCAGAACGGAGCATTTTTACAGAGGGAGAGATTGCGCTGATCCGCTGCTGTTTACTTTCTCTCTGAGCGTCTCCGCCTACAGATGTTCAGCTGAGGGGATACGCTGTTCAGCTGTTGATCCGACTCGCGTCAGGAGGTCATTTATTAGGCTATAGCCTATTTACTTTATATACAGTCAGTCACCACTGAAAGAAGTTGTGCGCTCGCAGCAGGACAGATAATTTAACTTAATGTGGCCATGAATAAATTAATTGTTTCGCCTGTTATGTGTTGCCCAAACGCAAATCTTGAGTAGGTCTACTCTGTTTTCTCACATTTAAAAAGGTCTTTGTACAGAGACAACATGAGATTTGCTTGTAGCTACAGCACCTAAAAAACCCACTGTAACCTATTTTCAAAGGCAAACCCAACCTCGCTTTCAATAAAACACACACTGGCATTTTATAATTACGATCAGTGAAATATATATGAAAACAACATAAAACACAGTTTAAAACAACAGTTGTTGTTGCTCTAAAGCTTCATATTTAAAAGCAGCTCAGTGTAGAGCTGTCAGAAATTAAAATCAGCCTCCTCTTGTCATATTTGCAGCAACACTGTTGCTTCAGGCTGTGATCAGGCTTTTTTGTATCGCTCATACTCTCTCCATTAAAACAACCTGCTCCTCATTGCTGAAATCAGCCAGTTGTCGCTCCATTTAGTGAGGAAGTGAGCCTCCTTCGCCGTACAGGCCTACGGTCAGACTCATAATATATGGTTAAATCTTTGAACTGAAAGGTCTATCACACTATAGGTCTTAAAATGTGAAAATGGTTAGCAGTTGAGAGATTTCATTCAAAATTAAGAAAAGTAATCAAAATGTATCAAATGTAATTAGTTACATTACTTTGAGAAAGTAATTGAAATATTTACACTACGATTACATTTTCAACAGGGTAACTTGTAATTGTAACCAACTACATTTCCAAAGTAATCTTCCCAACACTGGCTATAAATGTGTTAGTACTCCAATTCTAAATCCTTCTAAATTTCTAAAAACAATATAAAGAACAGAAGAGAAGTAATTTTAACTAAAAATAAATTCCTGCAGTTCTTTGTCTGAAAATATCACACGGTGTGTGTGAGCCAGTCTCTGTCAGTGTATGCATGCAGTAGCATTCTCCCTCCAGGGGAAGCTCTACAGTATGCAAATTTGCAGTCTTTTACCTGTAGTGTTTCAGTGTATGTGTGTGTGTGTGTGTGTGTGTGTATAAGTGTATGTGTGTGTGGTTGTGTGTGTGTGTGTCAGTACCCTGGATCCTCATAAACTTACACACTCTCTGTCTACCCCCCTCCTCCCCCTCCTGCCCCTTTTCTTTTGCCCCCATTCCCTCACCACAACCATCACTCTCTGTACTTTTTTCTTCACGTGTCTTGTGCCTTTTGTGTGTGTGTGTGCTCGTGTGTTTGTGTGCTGATGTGATCTGCCCTCTTTCTCTTCTGCGGGGTGTTTGATTACTTGGTTTTCTTTCCTTCCGGGCTGTCTGCTTTTAACTGTGACTTTTCTGTGACTCTAATGCGCCATCACATTGTGTTTTCTCACTAACCTGATAAACCAACAACTTGCTGTCAACTACTCCATCACATAAACCGATCACATATTCCTTCTATGCATCCTCCAATCATCACTTTACCGTCTTGGGCGATATCCAACCCCTCATATTTCACACACTTTGCCTCACCTTCCTCTCTGTAAATCGAACCATTTCTTTGACACATCCCTGTCATCAATGTCTCTTCCCTTAAACCCCCCCCCCACTCCACATTGGCAATCATCACCTTCATCTTCCTCACAACCCTCACCCTCCCACGACTTCACCCTCCCCCTGCTCCTCTGCACCTTTTTCCTTCCTCCCTCCTGCAGCAGCGTGAACAGCGCCCACAGTAGTGCCTCCCGTTCATCAGGGGGAGGAGGTAGTGTTGGTATTGGTGGTGGTGGTGGAGGCTCCCAGCCCCACTCACCCACCTCATCGTCCTCCTCCTCCTCCTATCGCTACCGCAGCAGCCTGCCTCACCAGCCTCCACCACCGGGGGGCATTGCCGCCCATCGCCTCAGCAGCGTCTCCTCCCATGACTCGGGCTTTGTGTCCCAGGATGCAAACATCTATTCCAAGCCTCCCTCACCCATGCCTTCAGACATCACTAGTCAGGTACAAAAGTCTCACACACAAACAGACCCACATGTTAGTTTGGTAATGAGCCTAAAAATGTTGGTATCCAGTCATGCCACTGAACTAGCATCAACAAGTCAACATTTGATTTACCAAATTAATTTGCTTTGGAAATTAACCAGAATTATCTAAAAAACTCTCTGTTGACCTAACTGGTATTTTTTACTTGTTCTTGAAAAACAAAAGGGATATTTCAGTCTCACACACACACACACACACACACACACACACACACACACACACACACAAATCAGCAAAAGCTTTGTGTTTTCTCTGTATTTCTGCTGTAGAAGTCATCCAGCTCAGCATCATCAGAGGCCTCAGAGACGTGCCAGTCTGTCAGTGAATGCAGCTCCCCCACCACTGTAAGTACTCAGTCCTCAACAGTACATCACTAAAACCAAAAGAGCAATTAAAGTGCGTTGTAAATAATAAGAACAGGTGCATTTTTTGTTTTCTATTAATCTTTACAATGAGATATAGGTATTGATTTAAGTAATTATTTGTTCCTTTATATTAAACAACTCATTTGTATGTTTCAACAGTCTTGTAGCTATTTTAATTAAAAAATACATGCAGGAATCTCATGAACCATGACAAGCGGCAGAATGAGATAACTGTGAAATTATTCAGGTCCATTAAACTATACACAGCCTTTCTAGATTTACCTGGCCAGTCTGTGATACTGATACTATAAAGCATCCAGTAATCTCTAAATGAAGCCCCTCCTAAATGCCTATTTCATTCTTACGTTTTGATTTTGTACTCTCGGTTTGGAAATGGTGTCCAAACTCAACATAAAGGTGATACTGCCCAAAGTTAGTCTCTAATGTATATAGTGTAGTAACGTGTTTTCTGGTGGCAACAATGAACAAAATCTAAACTTAATTTCTGGTAAAATAGAGCAGTTGTTGAGACAACTGATGATTTGGATGGTTTACGTTATAGATGAGAATCATCCAACACATGCTGTTTAAGATTATATGTCACATTCACCAATGTAGCAGGAGTTGTATTTAAAAGGTGTAATGGATTTTAACAGTGTGCTGCTGGACGATGAGGCAAACCTGCAAAACAGATCAGACAGTCGTAGCTCTCTACATGATAGTAGGCTTCCAGCTGAGAATGCTTTTTTTTCAGTAGCATCAAATCAAAGAATACTGACTTACTTCAGAGAGGACCATGAGTAAAAATGCACCTTAAAATGTGTGGATTGATGTATGTCCACGCTGTCCAGATGAAAAAGATATTTAATTGAAGGACTCCAAGGGCTGTATTTTTTTACAGCCACAAAGGGTGAATGGTATCTTCTTAACCCATAGGGAATTTTGGTAGAAGTGCATAAGCAGTTCAGCACCATGTTACAATTTTGGTTTTAACTAAACAGCAAAGAATGCATGGAACACTTGTTTTCTGTGCTGTTCTAATCACTTTAATTGGTGCAGGCACACACACATAAACCTTTCCAAAATCTCCTGCCCCTGGTATTTATGTCTCAAAGCATGTCTCTTCCCCTTTCATGTTACATTCTTTGATCAGTATGCACATCTGTTTGCAGAAAAGAAAAAAAAAACAATTCCAATGATGCTCATGTGGCAAAGTAAATATTCATGTGTGCTTTTAAGGAGCATCTATCATCCACACCAGCTTGCATATAGGACTGCCTTCCTTTTCAGCTGATTAGCAGCCTTTACAGCCATCTGACGGCAGCAGGCTACATTTGTGATCCATCCTTAATTTGAGTGACACACTTTGTCAAGATGAATTGCACGCCCCACATCCCCTGATTACCTTGAATAAACCTTGAACAACCACCATGAGGCTGTCTCAAGACAATCATGCACATCCGTATTGCTTATATCTAGAATTTTGATTTAAATGATCAGGAAGTTGAGATCCTTTTGACATCCTAAGGACACACTTCATATCGGATTCAGCCTGTCATCTTCTCTGTGTACACATCAAACAACATTGAGTACCCAGTACAACAGCTGCATCTGCCTGTGAACAAAGTCAATCTACCACTAACTAAAACAACATGAGGTGGTAGAGCAGTATAATGGCTTTTCTTGGTGCTGGTTTCATTTCTGTAACCATGCAAAGACTTAACGAAACTAGGTATTGTTCAAGTTATTCCTGACAGTGTAAAACTCCCGCAGCCACAAAAATACTAAAAGTGTACATTTACACCCACTTTGTCAAAACACATTGTTAATGGCATGCTTATCTGCTCATTGATTCACAAGAAAAGCACCCAAACTCTTGCTGGTCCCATCCCCAGCAGCACCAGTACAACTGTTTAGGTCTCATCGAGTGCATGGGAAGATAATCTTGAAAGATTTACATTAAAAAAAAAAATATATATATACTACTTGAGACTAGTCCATTTGATTTTGAATGTCGCTGATGAGAGATAATGACAACAGCTAACGCCAATGGTAGCTGTAGTGGGTAGGGAGGCCTCAGGGAGCAGTGATGAGCACATTACATGAAGCAACAAAACGGACATGAAAACTTAAGTGGATAAGTTAGAAAGGTGACATCAGTGCTTTAGCTGAAGTTTCAAACAGTGATGAGGCTTTTACAAGAAAAAACACCACTGATAAAGAGCAGTGCACAGCTGCTTCCATCACTTTTTTTAGGGACCATCCACCTTCTACACTTTGGATGTGACAGTATGAAACAGGGCCATACCACTTTAAAAGCTGTTATGATACAGATTACATGATACAAGCACATTAGAAAAAGAAGTCACCATTGGCTACATTCTGTGTTACATTGATGCAGAATAACTGTCAAACCAAATCCATCAACATTTTAAATGCATGCTTGGGCCTGCTTTAACACATCTCATGACCCCTCTGAGGTAAACATATAAATGTAGGCTTTTGAGGCTTCACTGACTTAGTTCTTTTGACATTTTGAACTTAGTTTGTATGTAGAGTCATTCTGATGCATGGACAGCAGTGACTAATTCTGTGTTGTAGAACTTTTCTATCCTCAAATCTGTTCATACTTTTCTGTTTCACACTAAGGACTTAGTGTGTGTGTGTGTGTGTGTATGCGTGTGCGTGTGTTTGTGTGTGTGTGTCCGTTTATTGTAGGTGTGTGAATACATGTGTTTCCTTTATCGTGTGTGGCCCAGTGGTCCCTCTCCACAGCCAGCTGACTCTCTCTCTATCTGTCCTCTTCTTTCTCTGATGACATGACTATGTCTCTTATCCCGCAGTTTGGCCCATCCTTCGCAACCTTCCGCCCCGCTCTCTCTCACTCTGGCTCCACAAGGCCTCTCTCTGTCATTCTTCCTGTTCCTGCGTCCCCACCCTATAACTGCCCCTCTGGATCCAGCTCTTCCTCTCCCACATCAAAGGTTCCTATGTGGAAGGTTTGTTCTCCATTCGCTTCCATTTCTTCAGTTGCACCTTTTCTTCTGTTTCTGTTTAAGAAGTTTCAGTTATCTTAACATAGGGTTTATTTTCTTTTAATTCTCATCACCCGATTAACTCATTCAAACCACATTGCTTTGCTTCCTTAATGTGTTCATCCCCACTTGCTGTGTGTGCATGCATTTTTTTTGTTTCACTCACTGGTTTTGCAATCTATGGGAGATTGGCCAAACCGAAGAAAGATGTGTAGAGCTCACCAAACTCATCAACATAAACACATTCAGATACAGAAAAAATCCCCTGCCCACATACACCCACGCACACTCTTCCAGACACTCATGCACAATCCACCCGTACAGGCCCCCTCTCTCTGCATTCAGATGAAGGCCTTCAAACTGCTGGATAGTGGACAAGTCTGTCGTGCTACCTGCTCCTTCCTGTTTATTAATTTGACTCACCTCTTCAGGATTGGTCCAAAGCAGGTCAGTATGAGCAGCCGGTGGCTGCAGCTGCAGTTCAGAGAAGAAAGGAGCCTCTCGATAGATTAAGGGAGAATGAGGCGTCACCAAGCTCCCAGGGATACGTTGGGCCATCACACCCTGATGAAGCACAGAGATCCAGGATGAACCCAGCTACCATGGCTGCCAAGGTAACAGTGGAGGATGCTGACAAGCAGGCTGAAGATATTGGAGAATTATCAAAGAAACAGGCTAGTTGTGTGGAGAAAAGTGTGTGTGCAGCAATGCGATGAATGTAGGTCAAGTATGGCCTATAATAAACCATGCCAGTCATTGTAATCAATTTATTGCATCAGCAATAGAGCTTCTGATTCCACATTTCATAAACTGAAGACTTGACATATCTAATGTACCAAATAATATAGTTAATAGAGAAAAAACAATACAAATGTGAGCATTTCAGATTTTCCCAACACTTACTGGTGCGAAATATCTTTGGTTATCTATCTATCTATGGGTAAGGTGTGGCAAAGAAAAGCTAATTCCAGGCACATCAGGAGGTAGTTTTTTATATCAAGTAGAATAAAAACAGAGAACAACCAAATCTGACGGGAAAAAGCTCTAAAATGATCCAATATGTGCTTGCAAGAAGATGTTAAATCTAAATGTGTATCAAGGAAAAGAAAGGTCACTCTAAATGAGCAGGAAACACAATGTAGCCAAAAGTTTGTGGTACCTTTGAATGACTGAAAGGCTTTTTCTTTTACTCTGTTTCCTTTTCACATGAGAATGAGACAACATTGTTAAATGAGATTAGCAGCATCCAAAACAACCTATATGGAAACATTTATTTTGTTATTGGGGCCGTGAAAGAAGCCACATTTTAAGAATTTGTAGTGATAGACAGATGTTTCTCCTGATTGACAAGAACCATCCCACAATATTGAATTTTCTGTAATAACATAGCCTTTGTTGAAGTGCCCACATCCAAAGTCACTGTAGTTATAAATTCATAGAAAGCATCCGCTGAAGTTTTAACCAACATCAGGTTGACTTGCTTTTATTACTGTGAATGGTATTATAGTTTTTATTGTAATGTTTCTTTATTCTTATCTTAAACTGTGAAATATTTGCGCAATTACTGCCTAATGTATACTGATGTACCCATGAATGTGTCGGCAACAAATGTTTTCTCCTGAATCTGAATTTAGTTTTGAAATTCTCTTTCACTTCACTTTTCTCTGAATCTCCTCAGCATGGAGATGAGGTTTCTCCAGCAGCCAGTGACCTAGCCATGGTGCTGACCAGAGGATTGAGTATGGAACAGCAGAAAAGCAGCAGAGACTCACTGCAGTACTCCAGTGGCTACAGCACAGAGACCACAACCCCATCCTGCTCTGAGGACACAATTCCTTCACAAGGTGAAGCTCTAATCTTCTGCTCCCTACTGCTCTAAGTGCTTTAGCTTTTAATTGTGTTCATCATTCATTTACATTCCTCCTGGCAACATGTATTCTCTTATATCTTGTAAATTTGCAAGAAAGCCAACCTGTCAAGGGAAGGCGTTATGATTTTTTAAAAACGAAAAATCAATATTTACATACTCTGCAGAATAATCTTTAATTAACTTTATCACTTTCACCAGAACCCCTGTCTTAAGAGGGTTGTGTCGCTAAAATCAAGCAAAGTGATAATCTAAGCATTCATCCAAGCAGCAAGCACAGTATATGACAGGTGCATCCTAACAGCTTCCCTGACAGCAGCTGTGAGATGACAAGAGGAAAATGAATAATATTAAATGTGTTTCATGCATCATCGACTGGTCTATGCTTTATCCAGATACTCCACCCACCAATAATGTGGCTATCCAATAGTGTAAATCCAATTGCAGTACATTGTCTTTCCTCTCTTGTTTTTGTGATCTTCTCATCCACTTCTCTAACAATGTCCTAATTTTTCCCTTGACCCTTTTCCCCACGTCAGGTTCAGATTATGACTGCTACTCTGTGAACGGTGATGCTGAAGGTCCCGATGGACAGATAGAGTTTGACAAGTCCTCCACGATTCCTCGCCACTCCAACATTGCCCAGAACTACCGCCGCATGATCCAGACCAAGAGGCCAGCCAGCACAGCCGGACTACCCACAGGGGTTCTCGGTCCAGGGGCTCATGGGATACCAGGACAACCTGGTGGAGCTGGTGGAGGTGGAGCAGGTACTCCAGGCACTGCCACCATCCGCCGAACCCCATCTACCAAACCGGGAGTAAGGCGCACACTGTCCAATGCTGGGCCCATCCCCATCCGACCACCCATAGTGCCTGTCAAGACCCCCACTGTTCCTGGAGATTCGCATTCACCTGGTGGTGGTGGGTACTCAGGTGGAGGGCACCCAGTTGGGGTGCCTGTGCGTGTGGGCAGTGAAGAGTGTGTGTTCTTCACTGGAGTTGAGGATGCACAGGGAGCGCTTGATTATGTGAAGGCGTCACCAAAGCGCCTCAGCCTGCCTAACACTGCCTGGGGATCAGGGGCGGCATTAGAGGTCTACGCCCAGCAGCATGGCCTTGCAATGGGAGCGGGATCGGGGGCTGGATCAGAGGAGGATCAGATGATCGCTGCCAATCGGCACAGCCTAGTGGAGAAGATTGGCGAGTTGGTAGCTAGTGCGCACGCCCTTGGGGAGGGGCAGTTTCCTTTCCCCGCCCTCCCTGATGACCCGACCCTACAGCCGACCGGCCCGGGGGAAACTCAGACAGGGACAGAAGGGGCCGAAGGGTCCGGTGACATGCTGACCACCATCAGGAGAGGAGTGCGCCTTCGCAAGACCGTCTCCAATGACCGCTCGGCACCACGCATCTTGTGATTGCAGGGGAAGCAGGAAGAGGATGATACTCGTCAACCAATACAGAAGTCAGGTGTTGGTGTGGTGCAACCCAACCGCCTAGTACATACACAAAAACTTAACCATGTAGGGAAAGCTATAATATAACAGAAGATGAATAAAAACAAAAATATACAGAAAAAAATCAATTTAAAGACATCATTAGAGTAAATGATATATAATATAATGATAATAATAACATTAATAATGTTAACCCATGATGACAATTAAAAATTAAATACTGAATATTGACAGGCTCCTAGCTGGCCACTATAACTAGTGTGTGTTGGACGCATGTTTGTCTTCTCTACACCTTCACCCAAGAATGGAAAGACTTGCAGGAAAAACAGATGAGATACAAAAAAAAGGCAAAGAAATAGAGAAAGACTGGGTTCTGTTTGCCAACTTACACCCTTCCCCATCCTCTTCTCCAACTAATAGACTGTCGAATCCCAGATGAGTGACTAATGACTGAAGGAGGGGCCAGTAGGGGCGAGAGAGAGGGGGGTCAGAGTGCCATATGAACAGCTGGACTGGAACCCAGACTGTCTCAGCAGCAACATACTGTACTTATTAGCCCACTGAACTGAAGCTTTGGTATTAGCACGGGGAGCTAACAAGCCAGAGGCTTCCTCTGGTTCATCCCAATGTAAAAGAGTCTTTAAAAAAATACTGTTGGCATTGAACCGTGCTAGTGCCCCCTTCCCCGCTCTCTCTTCGTATGTGTGTAGTGTGCGCGTGCATTCATGTGTATGCATGTGGGCAAATGTTAAACGTGAGCGTGTGTGCTTGTGTGTGTGTGTGTGTGTGTGTGTGTGTGTGTGTGTGTGTGTGTGTGCAAGGGGGGTGGGTAGAGCTCTGCTGCAGGACAGCTGGTTACCCAATGAGGGCAGGGCTTTTCTCCTGTGTGTTGTGCGTGTATTTTCTTGTTTATATCGTGACGTCATTTACCTTCTTACCACTGTACGAGAAGTTACGAGAAGTAATCCAGGCGTATAGATATATTCATATATATTTTCTAGAACCAGAGAGAAAATGTTAAATCAGAAATGGAGCAATAAATGTGTTTTATTTTCTTGTTTCCAAGGAGAGGATTGATGGGAGGATTGTAGGTTCTCCTTTGTCACATTCAGGCAATCATCAGGAATGCGAAATTACACATTGACTGTGAATTCATACTGGCGCATCTCTCTCCCTGGCCCTGTCTCCTTCTGGTGGTAAACATTCACTTCAAATTGTCAAAGAAGAAAAACTGTAAGCACTTTGGTAGGTGGCAGAGTGTGTACAGTAGCCACTAGGTGTTGCTGTAGTCATGCTGTATGACAGGGAGAATGAAAGTGAGAGAGATAGTTGCCAAAAAGAATGCGTCCTGGGGAAATTATTTAATTTGTAGAAGACGAAGACATAAAGGGTCAAAGAGGAAGTGATGAAGACTAGTGGAATTGGAGTGATTGGTCAAATGAGAGATGGGATAAGAAAGTAGAGCAAAATATTGATCTAAAAATAGGTTGGACGTCGGTATTCTTCAGGGTCCTGAAAGCCATCAGCTGTTGTGGATTGTGAATGGAACTGAAGCACTGGTTACACTGCTATTTGAAGGACTGAACCCATAATGCAAAAAGTACACTTCACAAATAGGTCAGACTATTTTTGGATATAAGCTTTAATGGGTTAGTTTACCCAAATGAAAAACAAACAAACAAACAAACAAACATATTGTCCCACTAGCCGTGCTAATAGTTTACTTGTCTCGACATCTTTCACTGAGATTTCTGCCTTGACCCCATAACCATGTATGTTTACAGTATAGTACTCAGCATTGAAAAATACATCTAAGATTATAACAGCTACATGTATCCTCCCAGAGGCTCCAGTACTCTTGATCATCTACAGACCTTGTAGTAGTTCTCTTGGAAATGTTCAAGCATAAATTGATTCACCTCCTTTCACCTCCCTTGTACTGGGGTAAAGGCAGAAATCACAAAACCTAGGCAAATTAAACTCAAACTATCAGCCTTCATTGATATTGTTAATGTTAATTGTTAATGGTACAGTTTGCAAGAAAATATGTTTCCACTTAATTTGCGTTTTAATGGACTTGAAATGTATTTGCACATGTATATTATGTTTATTGGCTATACATGCATGAGTAACATGCTCTGACATTTTCAACATTGGGACTGTAGGACTGTACTCTCCTGAATACTGTATATTACAGAGTAATCTTCACTCATGTTCATGTGTAAATACATATCAGCACACCAGCTCTTCTGCAAATATATTCTTACCCATAAATAATTTATATTTTTGCATTATGTGAAAACAACGTGAAGCCTGGAACACAGCTGAAAAAGAGCTTTTCATCTCAGATTTGCTTGAGTTAAAACCTTTTCTTCATACTTTATAATAACCACCATTATTAATTGGTAAATGTATTGTTAATAAAACTTGAGTTAATAGTTTTTAACTTTTAATAAACAATGAACTCTTTCATACAGGATGTATTAAGCAATTTTAAAGGCTTATGAACAACTTAATTATGACCATCCAGATAATTTATAGATGAACAACTCACACTACACAGTATTTATTAAACATTTACAAAGTATTATGAACATCAGTTGAAACTTCACAAAAAAACATTTGCTAAACACATTTTATAAAGCATTGCATTGTTGTTCACTAAAATGTAATTAACTATACATTTACCATTTGTTAATGATGGTTATTACAAAGTGTTACCCTTCCTCCTTTGCTATCTGAACAGAAACATTCACCAGGCTCCCCCTGTATGGTTCAGCTCAGTTCAGTGCAAACAGTTGAGGACTCAGCTGCATGAGAGAATTATTTATGGACATTGAAATGTAAGAAAGGTGTTGTATAACATGCTTACTTATGGCAAAGTAGAGGAAGGCTTTAAACGAGACTTTTGAAGCTGGCAAAGAGGGGAAATATGTGTGGAATGAGCATTTCACTGCCTGTTCAAACAATATTTACTCTATGTGCTGTACTTGTAAATGAGAATCAGGCGTACAGATTTGGTATAAAGGTTTGTTAGAAAATATTACATGAAATAATACACTTTTTTCATTCTGCAGTACTGTTTGAATATTTAGTCTTACTTTTAATTAATGTAAAAAGAAGAAAAAACTCCTGTTGTAACACAAAGTACTAAGCTGTGTAACATACGGATGTAGGATGTGTGGGCCGAGAGTGAGTGTGTCCTTGTTTGGCTGTTGAACTGTAGGCTAGTGAACTCTTCATCATCATGTCTGTAGGCTCTTAGCAGTGACCTGAATATACCGATGACATCATCGCTCTGAAATGCTCTTTTTATTGATTTATTTTTGTTTCTCTTGAATAGAGCACTGATTTAAACATATGTGTGGCTGTTTAAAAAGAAACTTATAATGATTTAATTTAAAGCGATAGGGAGGAGAATGTTTGCAATTTCTAAACCTTGTCTCCCTCTTTGCCAGCACACTTTGTTTTTATTGAACTTTGTAACAGTGCTTTGGCAAAGGGTTGTTTCATGTTTCTGTGTGGGGGGAACTTCTGTATGTGTGTTCTCACATGTGGATGCTGTGTGTTGTATCAGCTGAATTTTACTGGGTGAGAGGGTGGAAGGGGAGAGCAGCGGGCTTGTACTCAATCCCCCCCAAAAAAAATAGTTTATGTAAGATCACCCATTGAGGTCACACTGTACATGAATATACGTACTGCTGAATGTACTTCGAGGAGGACATCGAACTGTGCATTAATGACTTGCTTGAACTGTTGTTCATGTCAGAACTTGTTCCTGTACAACTGAACGAAGTTCCCAGTTTAAGTGATAGGAAAGCAATACAGAGAAGTGTGTATGTACGTACATTCACAATGATATTCCACTGTGGGTATGTTAAAGGAAAATACCACTGTTTTCTCCAATTGAGGGAACTTGTGTTACTCCACATTGCATGGCTATGATAGTATGATTTGGAGTTAGAGGTCCTTTAAGTCTATACGTCTCCAAGGACATTGCTCGAGCCAACTCTAATAGTCTGAATGTGTGTGAGCTGTATGTTTAGTGCAAACTATAACAACTGAATTCACTGCCAGCTTTCTACAGAAAATGATTGCTTATTGAAAGGGTTTATAAGGCCTTGCAGAACAGACATGCTGCTTCTAAATGATGATATATGTGTGAGATGTGAGAAGATACAACACTGCTATTTTCCTTTAAAATGCCCAGTTAACAGCACAAAATATTATCTAACTAAACAAAAATGTCTTTTTTTAACATGCTGAATTAACTGTGTACTGAACTAACTGTCTGAACAAGCTGAAATAACTACTCTGCTACAGATGTGTCAATATGAGTGTATGTGTATGTGGGTAGAAGTAGACCTACCGGCACATGGGCAAGGCAAGAGCTACAAATCTGTAGGAACCTGCATAAAGATTCAGAGTTACATGCGTGCAGGCATGCGTGCATACACACAAACACACACACACATATACATACAAATGATAGAATACACACACAAAAAAGGTCTTTCTTCCTCAACTGAAGGGACTACACTGTCATAATGACACTATGTCCAAAAGGAACCAGCATAATAAAAAGCAAGCTCTTATTTAACAATAACTTCATAATTTGATTCATATGAAAGGTTGAAAATATCCCATCTAAACTCTCAGTCCAGACAGACTATAGTGCTGTTGAGTATGTACCTATAACTAATCTGAGCACAGTAGACTGTCAAGTGTTAAAAGGAATCGCTTGACACTTTGGGAAGTACTCGCTTTTTTTGGTACTGCTATCATACAAACAGTCTCATCAGATTGTTAGCTTAGTTTAGCATAAACATTGAAGGTATAGGAAAACAGCTAGTCTGGCTTTCTCCAAATATAAGCAGATATAATAATGCTTTTTTATGAGTACTAGTAAATGTATCAATAACAGTACTCATGATGTAAATCCTCATTGGGTGGGTGACAAACGTTTATTCATTTAAGTTAAAAAAAAAAAAATAGTTCTGTAAATAATTATTTTACTGTAGTGATCATTTTGGTCTGAAGCAAAATTCTGAGGCTATTTTGTAATATAGCAACTTCCACCTGGCTAAATTTCCAGCTTGTATTAAGATCGTCTGGTTAATTCTGTTTAAGCCCCACCCATCAGAGTACCCCTAAAAACACAGATAATGGTGTATTTACTCATTCCCATTAAAAATGACAGACTGTGTTGTTTCATGGCGGTAATGTGCTGTGTTATTTCGTTGCGAGGTGCAGCTCGTTGCTCCAGGTGACAAGATTCTACGAAGAGAAAAAACAAAGAACGCATTTTCCAAAATGTTGAGCTATTCCTTTAATGTTTATTGAAAAACCTAATGATTAGTTTGGTGATTAGTTTTTAAGATGTTGGGACTACAGAAGGATTGAGACGTGAACACTCAACAGCACTATTGTCTTACTCGAATGGAGAAAGGAAAATAAGATATGAATTTCCATATTCCTTTGATCCCAGGCTTTTGACATCTATGTATCCATCTTTTCTTTTTCATCTCTATTTTTTTCCCCGTCTTCTCAACTTTCATGCACTGACTGGCATCATACACACAGGGATGCCATCTAGCTGACAAGTTAGAAAACAACACTTGTCATGGTGAGAGTCCCATCGGCTGAACGTGGTCTCTTTGTGCCTTGCAACCCATCAAAGCTAATGAAAAATAATCCTGATGAAGTCTTTATTTTCAGCACAGTCCACAGTGAATATGAATATTCCAGCTCAGATTCTCTCTCAGACCATCTCCCCTTTACCCTCTTTCCTCCCCTCTCTCCATGTGTGTCTGTGTATTGTATGTCAGTATGCACGTGTGCCACGTTTCAAATGTGGGTCTGTGTATAATGGCTAACGTGTGTACCATTATGGGGCCTGAGTGTGCTGTTCAAAGAAGCTCTGAAAGCATTAGCTGGGGTAAACTTCTCCCTGCTGTACACAATAACATAAGCTGGTTTCAAGGCAAGCAGCTGGAGGTCTGACGCTTCTTCTCAGTGCTGATTACATTTTAATTAATTTTGATCAGACTTTTAAAGAGATCTTTTTGGCATCATATCACAGGCAGCCTCTGTTACTTTGATGGTGTCTTGGTGAGCTTCTGTCAAAGAAACCTACAAGATGGAAGTAAGAGCAGTAATTCAACAGGCAGGGGGTCTTATCATTAACATTGCCATCACAAGAAAAATGCTGGTGTGTAAAGAGCAGGACTGGTAAACACTGGATCATAACAAATAAAGAGTATTGCTACTTATGTTACATTTGCGGTTTTTGTTAAATAGCTGCTTCTGGGCCACAAGTGATAATTAAAGCATAAAGGTAAATGCAAAGATTTATTGTAACATCAGCACAAGAAGATTTGAAAAGTAAAAAAACTGACTCAGTAGCAGCAATATTTGTTTGAATCTCCTAACATTAGTTGCTATTAGTTACTGGTTAAACCAGGCCAATCCCTTGTTTTGTGTGAACAAAAATACGTCTGACTTTAAGCATAAGTTTAAATTCAAGAAATTATGTTTATAATAAAATCATAGTCCTAAAACAAACTAAATCACTTCCAACATAGGAAGTATTGTAAAAGGGCCTTAGGCTCCAAAGACTTTGGCATCCTTTGCACCCACTGTCATGGGTCAACCCAATCGCAGTAAATGCTGGAAATGTATGTTTCTGCAAACCAAGAATATGTTCATGTTCACGTTTGCACTTTGGATTGTTGCTACTCGAAGTTCAGTTTTCATGTTCACAGTGTGATACCACTGTGCTTATGATCTGTTAAGACTTAGGCCCAAAGGCCACTTGGTCAGGGTTAGAAAAAGTATGTATGACACAAACAAATGTGAATGTAGCATTTGCTTGCAGTATGAACACAGTTTCAAAATTCTATGTGGAAGTTTTGTGGACAACAGCCTTATATGTGGTGTAGACTGTATATTCTGGTCCCCTTCAGATGTCTTGCATGTGTACACTGCAAACTTACTGTTTGTCCTAAAATAATCTTTATGAATTGTCACCAATTTTAAATAATTTAAATGAACATGCTCAAGTTCTTAATCTGACTGATACAGATTCAGAGGACCCATGCTGGTCACAGACGGACAGATTGTGTTGTATTTATGATCAGAACAAAAGAGGTACTGTGTATTTGCTCCTTTAGCCATCTGCCCAGGTTATATTGAATGTGTACTTTGTGAATGTGTGCACGAGTGTGTGCATGCATGTAGACACGTGATTAAGACCCCTACTGTTCCTCTCTCCCACCTCCCACACACAATCTGTCAATCCTTCCTGCTGTCTAATACTGAAGAAACCCACTAAACATTCACAGTCATACACACACAAACTCTTACACACACTCGCCTGAAGCAAACATGACTAAGGTAGATTCTCTGAAGCTATGTGGTCCACTGAAGTCCCCCAGAGGAACATGATGAAACATGGGGCAACTTCCTGTCCTATAGCCATGCAGAACAGAGTGGCCAAAGTGGCCTCCTGGCACCACTGTAACTGAACTGAATGTCTCTCTGTCAGTACTCCAGTACTCATAGTGTCTCTCGCTCGCTCGCTCTCTCTCTTTCGCTTCTACGTCCTCTACAGCTGCGTTATGAACTCTACAACGAAATCTCTCCACAACTCACTACTGAAGTGCTGACATCATTTCTGAGGGGCGATTCTGTTCAAAGGATAACTTTGTGACAGTCAACATTTTCTTCATCTTTCTGTACAAATGGATCTTTTGCTCCTCTCTTCCCTCCCGGTTAGCCTTGCAGGCACTGTGGTCTTGTCTTTCTCTCTTCTTTCTCTCCCCTCTTCCGCTCTTCTTCTTTAATTTATTGTGAATTGATTTCTAAGGTTGTTTCGCCTATGTCGCTGATGATAAGGTTTTCTTTTCTGTCTTCCTTTTTGTAAAATTGACCCTTTTTTGTTTACTTTAGTCACTGCTAATGTAACAAAACGCACTGTGATGATTCCAGTATTAATAAAAGTTGTACTTAAACTGTGTGCTGCTGTGTGAATTGGATCTTATTAATCAATAGACAAAGGTCAGGGTCCTGACCTATCCCACACAGAATTATCTGTATGCCTTCTAAAGCCACTGTGGAGCAGAGAGGCTAAGTGTAGTCAATGAACCTAAGAATTATTAACTGATACTTTCTCTGTAGATGTTCTGTGAAGGCATTATAGAGGCACTTGTTTAAACAGTGTTAAAACAAGTGTAAAATAAATAAAAATATGAAATAATATGAGTTAAAATTATGGCATAATGTGACAGAGTCAGTGATGACAAGTGTTACTAAAATAAATCACAAAAAATTACTACCACTAATATCCACTCCACTGATTATTTATGTGGCTTATAGCTCACCACACATACCAAAAACAAATCATGATATGCATTATAAATGCAATAAAAAATACAATATTTGCATTATTATTATACAGACACATTCACAGGAAAAATATAGATGACCATAAATACAAAAATGCATTATTTGTATCACTAACAATCATCCTCTCAGACTTTTCTTTAACAAATACAATCACTCCATTAATGGTGAAAATGTTGAAGATCCATTTGTCAGTACAAAGGAAATTATGAGTTCTCTCTTAACTCCTTTTAGTAAAAGAAATCCAATTATGCTCAAAAGCAAAAGAAAAAAAAAGTCCTCATTGCCAAAACATTGTTTGGATTGCTTCTTAATAATCTTAAAGGGAACAGAGCACCCGCTGAGGGAACTCTATTACTTCCTGAAAGACAAGATTTATCTTTATCTCTTTATCTTTCACAATTGAGGGCACTGACGCTCACACTGGTCTGCACCTCACTAAGAGTGGCACCTCAATGTTGGATCAAAAAATAAATTAATCTATATTGATAACTCAATTTTATATGCAAATGTATTCAGCTGGTGTTCTCAATAACTAAATACATTAATACAGCACTGACATCTTTTACAGAGACTTAAGCCTAGTCCCAATACACACATTGTCCTCTACCACTTAGCCCTACAACTACATTTTTACACTTTCACACAAAGTCAATTGTTCGTCAATTGTTTGCCCATTTCTCTGTTGCTAACTAGCTAGCCAGCTAATGTTATATTGTTAATAACCATGACACTCCCACTTTGAAGTAACTGAAGTGGCTCCCTTGCTCATATTCAGTTTGCAGGTGAAGTGATCTCGAAAGTATACAGTATAGTCACAACCTCGGGTCCAGACCTACTCTATATATCTGGGTACAGCAAGATGATCCAAAAACCTCTCTCTTCTCTAAATTCTGTTCTTCTTAATAAGTTATTTCACTGACTGATTGCTTTTTTAAAGTGGAACACTAGATAGATTTACATCCTCTGGTGAATGAATACTAAACAATGTCAGGAGTCAACTGGAACCTGGCCACAGTTGACAGATATTATACAGAAATTGTAAATAGACACTCATTTGCTTTGAAGGGCAAAAAGTAAAGACAGTTGGGAACCACTGTTTGTTAAATTACCACTGTACTATTGCAATAGTCAATAACTTTCATGATCAGGCATTGTGTAATTGAGAAGGGTCTACTAAACCTCACACAGTCCACTTTTCCATTATGGTAATTCTTTGAAACAAACTAATTTATTTGCATGCATTAACGCTGAAATCCCAAAGAGCAACAATGTAAATGAAAACTAAGTAACCCTTACATGATTAATAGCAAAAATTTATTCATGGTGATAAAATAAATCAGACCGAGTGTTTAAAAAGGCTTGTTCAATTCTCCTTTGGAAGTAACCAACTACACAGAGATGGATTAGATTGACAAGAACATAGAAACTAAACAGGTTCTGCTCACACCTTAGTGGATACTTGGAATTCATTTGCTCTTGTTTCTCCAGGTCATTGCCCACAACAGAGCTGTAGATCATTCATGAAGGTGGAGATGAGGGAATTGAGGAGGAATTAGAAGCAGTGTATCATGTGCTGGTAGGGGGCGCTCAAGACTTTTATACTATGCGGTACTTATACTATATGGACAGGCCATTTTCATCCAGACACACCTGAATTGTTCAGGAAGGAGTCACACAGGCAGACGGGCCCCACTTTCTTCAGCCAACCTGTCAGCTCATGTCCTCTGGTTGCCTGACTTTCTGCTTTCTCTGAAATGAATGGACTTCTTTGAGAGCTTAGAGTATGAACACAAGAGTACATGTAAAATAAAGTCTTCATTCAAAAAGAGTTTAAGAAACAATGACTCCTCAAGCATGAAGAAGAACTTAATCCATAAAAATTGACAAAACATTTTTCATAATGTTTTACTCTATAGTCTGTCTGCTTCTTAAGATTTATATTCACTTTTCAACAAAAAAAAAGCAGCTAAAGCTTCTGCTGCTGCGGCCCATCGACTACTGAGAGAAGGTGAATAGCCTATTGGTTAACTGAACCGACCCTGTCTTGATTAAAACACATTGACAGAACAAGGACAGACTTCTTTTACTTAACACCTACTCCCATGTTACCAGCATGGAAACACACAAAGAAACTTTAATTAAAAATAACTGGGCCACAATTAATCTGAGGGAGGCATGCTTCATTCAAACTCGCAGCAGCTTGAGACTGTAAGCCTGATGTACTGTCTTGAGTGTGTGTGCTTGTGTGTGCATGCTTGGTTGAAATGGTGGAGTGGAGAAAGTGAGTGGGAGTGTGTCTATGCTGCTCTGTCCTTCTCATGTTGAGACTCTAATTAAATGTTTAAATGGTAAGGTTCAGTATTATCGCCACCGTCACAAGCTGCTGAGTGACACACTGGAAAGACGCACTTGTGGTTGTGGTTTATTAACGTGAAGGCAGCACACACACTGGGAATATGTGACATACTCTGTGTTTCAATGATGCTGTGATATCAACAGCTCATTCAGTCATGACATTCATAGTATTTTTCTGCACTGTGACTATTTCATACTTCTATTTTGTGTCCATGTGTGGTATATTATGTAAATAAATTACATTTGCAAGGTTCAATTCCCTGACCCCATGTGTTCAAGCTGTACACTTTCTTGAATGCATTTTTTTGCCATGCCACTGCTGATGACACTTAAATTCATACAGTATGATATTTCACAGAAAGGAAGAATTAGACCCACAATAATTACGGTTAATGCTGAATAAAGCATATTTCCATCAACTAATCCCCTGAAAATACAAAATCAACTATGAATATATGTTGAACAGTATGAGGTATGATGTCATATGAACTTATCAATGAAAAATAAGAGCACACAAACAAAAGTTTAAAAAGAAACAAAAGAGCCATACTATACCAGTGGGTTACATACTTTGGCCTCATAACATGACCAGCTTATTCTGAAATGACTCAACAAACTGTTGAGGAATGTAACTAAGTACATTACTACTCTACTATCACTCAAGTACTAGATCTGCAAGTAGCAAACCCTGCCTACTTACTGTATAAATTCAACTGTGTGTTTTACTATGCCTTTCCATTGACAGAGTGTAAGGTTTCTTGGTCAAATAAAGTTCTTTACGGTTGTTGTTTTTTTTCTTTGGACAGTGGCCAGGCTGCATGCAGTAGCCATCTTGCTAATGCTACGTTTGCAGCGATACCACAGGGAAAGCCTAGGAGGGAAAGAAATTAAATCACTTTGGATAAAACCATGCCCACTTCGTATGGCTAAAGTCAAACTACAAGTCAAAGGAGAAACAAGAAACCAAAACCAGAAACATACCAAATGGTAAACATGAGGAAACACTGGAGAAGAAAGCAAGGTGGCAAAACAGGGGAAGGCAGACAGACACGGAGGATGATGGACCAAGATGGAAGGAACTGACAAGGACTTGAAGGAGAACAAAAGACACTGAATCATGACTTTTTCTCATGTTTGGGTTGTAAAACAAACAGCCTGTAGTGTTGCTGATGGCAGATTGTGAGCTGTA
This sequence comes from Sparus aurata, assembly GCF_900880675.1. Classification (NCBI taxonomy): domain Eukaryota; kingdom Metazoa; phylum Chordata; class Actinopteri; order Spariformes; family Sparidae; genus Sparus; species Sparus aurata. The sequence continues at coordinate 11,992,558 of NC_044190.1, forward strand.
GGTCCCTGGTAAACATACCAACCTCTTCTGCTGCCACAGTCCCTCCTACCCGGCCTGTTGTCGTCATTCCTCCTTTGCAGCCAATTGTAAATACATAAGCATCTTAAGGGACCAACCATACTGAGAGCATTAAAACATGTATGCAGGAAAAGGTCAATTTTGGTTCTGGAATTTGATGATGATAATAGCACCACCTTCATTTCCAAAATGTTGGTAAGACTCTAAGGATTCATGCCCTTGAGAAACCTCTCCTTGCCTTTATCTTCAGGGAAGTTAGACTGCTTCTCTGGTCTTCCTGAACAGCTCCAGCTCACAGCAGCTGAACACAACCCTCCAGTTGTGCTTTCATTGTGTCACTGAAGTCATTTCAAAATAGTGCTGCTAATTTACCCACTAGTTGAGAGTAAAAATACATCTCAAAGTTGCTTTTCAAAATTAACCCCCTCGGCCATCAGACACTGGCTTGCTACTTCTAAGATGAAACATGGTAAATGAGTGTTTAGTTGCACATTGTTGTTAAAAACTTACCTTCACACACTATGACTGTTGCTGCTTTTCAATTGAGGCAGAGAGATTTATCTTTACTGCTGCATGTTCTTAAAAATAAGCGTTTATTATTATTTTCCTCTTTTTATTCTACGTTTTTCTATCCACATTATCGTCTTGTGTTTTGATGTTGCACTTTGGGATGTATAATGTGTGAAATACGTTTATAATATAAATAATCGTGCTTGCCTTCTGCCTTTTTCTCACACACCTCATTGTTCTAGAGATGCCAAGGACAGTGCAGTGGGTGGGTGTGTGACATCAACTGTGTCTCCTTGAAGATCAAAGTACATTTAAAGGCGTCCCTTTATCCAACGTGACACACAATGAAGGGAGGATGAAACTGGAGAAAAGGACACTCTTCTCAGTGATGAATAATGCTGATAATACAGCATACATTTCAAGGCTTCATTTTAAAAAAGAACATGCGCCATGTGCAGCCTATAACCTGGTTTATTTATGTAATATGATTATTATCATACTATTTTCTTGACCTTTAAGCCTTCATTCATTCTGGTGAGCAGTAAAAGCATTTTCTCTGTATAACTTGCTCTGTTATAGTTTATATGCTGATCATTTCATTTCGCTTTGATGAAGAAATATGAGAAATATTAGTTGTGTAAATGTATGGATAGTTGGTCACACTTCATCATTCATGGATTTCATAATTATTCAAGCAGGATTTCTTTTCCAGGTTGCTGGGCATCAGTATTATACCAAAAACAACAACAACAACAACAACAACAATAATAATAATAATAACAATAATAATAATAATAATAATAATGATGATAATGATAATAATAATAATAATAATAATAATAATAATAATAATAATAATAATAATAATATTGTTGTTGTTGTTGTTGTTGTTGTTGTTGTTATTATCATCATAAAGGCTAGGCCTTTGGAAGGGTAACTGGTCTGTTGCGGCAGACAGAGATGATTCCATTTAAAGAATCAGAACAGCAGAGAGGATCCACAGTTCAGGGGATTTATTGTTGACTGGGCACAAGACATACATATGCCAAGGGAGGACACCTTTTGAGTTGAGTAACTGTGGTGGTGGTCGAGGCCCACCCCACACACCCCCACTCCCCTTGCCCTGCTCTAATCCTCCCTCAGCTTTCTCTCCATCCCAGGCCCCAGCCAGTATGGACGCTGCTCTTGACTCACAGGGGGCTCCTCAAGTGTCGGGACAGGAGTGCTGGAGGTGGAGGCATCCTCTGTGGATATTAGATATATGCATTGGGATATTCACATCTTCCCTGTGGTGCCAGTGGAAGTTAGACATGGGGGGGGCGCACAGACCTCATACAGCACCGTATCGGGATGCACCTGGGCATGGTTGAGCGTTCACAGCCCTATCGGTTACCAGAACACAAGAGAAAAGTGGTTCAGCAGGAATTGGCGGCCATGCTGGAGATGGGGGTAATAGCAGAGTCCAACAGTGACTGGTGTAGCACCATAGTTCTGGAGGTCAAGAAGGGTGGGACTATTAGGTCCTGTGTGGACTATCGCAAGGTGAATGATGTTTCATAATTTATTGCCTACCCGATGCCCGGGATGACAAGCTCCTGGATCGGTTGGGCACGGCTCGGTTTTTGACGACACAGGATTTGACCAAGGACTACAGGCAGATTCCCTTGTCTCTAGAGTCTTAGGTCAAGATGGCATTCTCCACCCTGTATGGTTTGTACCAATTTGTTATGATTCTGTTAGGGTTGTTCTGTGCCCCGGCCACCTTCCAACGCCTCATGGACCGAGTGCTATGCCTGCACGCGGGCTGCAGGAGAGAGAGGGCTGGAAAGTGCTCAGGAGAGCAGCACCAGGTGAGTGACTAGCTAAGCTGGCACCTGTTTAGTATCACTGCCTTCCTTCAAATCCAGTAGCGTGCTTGACCTCAGATGGGAGATGCATGGGAGAGCAGCTAGGAGAAGCTGCAGACGAGACGCATGAGACGCAACCGGTCCTGTTAAATGCATTACTTTGTGTTAAGTGGTTTACCCACAATAAAGACTGTGTGAGAGAGTACCAAAACGATCTTTTTTTCCTCTGTCTTCCTTGGCATCGTTTCAAGAATATTTGCATCCAAACGGATCCACTGAAAATGACTCAAAACACTGTAGTTCATATTCCAGTCCTATAGGTGGCGCTTGAAATTCACCAAAAACGGAGAAGAAGAGATGGAGCATGTGCATAAAGCTTGCACGATGTATACAAACAGACAGTAGACGGAGAAACCAAACACAACAAGAAGATGAAAACGGCTAGTGCAAGGAAACCAGAATCGTTTGTGTTGACCGTTAATGAGGTCGAACTGCTGCTGCGACTCACACTCAACTACAATGTGAGTAAGTTGCAAGAAAGGCTCAATATCTTCTGCAGCACTGCATTTACAGGATCCATGTGGACAGTCGGCCAAAATGATGCAAAACGTGCTTTTACACAAAAGAGCGTTTCCATGTGGACGGCCCCTCATAGTCGTAAGGTCCACTTGTCACCTTCATGTCGTTTGCTAGGGCTAGGTGAGCCCAGGTGTGAATGGTTGTTAAGCTATCTGTGGAGGGAACTCAGTACAGCTTTGTAGGTGGGTGATAAGTAATGTCGAAAGCCTCTTTTTAAAGACAGTTGTTCAAGTTTGACTTAGATGTTAACATTGAGGGTGTTGTGCCATCGATTTATGGAGGGGTTGTTTTGTTTCCCCAGTATACAAGTCTGTGCAGTCCTGGCTGCATTGAACAGCATAAACCATATTGTGAACATACTCTGTTTATGCCTGGGCGTTTTTACCTTAGGATGGACACGTTTTTGCCTCAGTGTGTTGCTAGGTTTGTAATGAACCGGGATGCGTTTATTGAAACTTCTCCAGAGTTTGTCAAGATATTCCCACGACACAAGGAATTACAATGTTGGCACGTTTTCCCGTCTTCTCCTCTCTTATCTGTCTTTAAGAAGCTCTGACATCACTACTGAGGAAAAGAAGGCCCTGGCATCTCTCAACCGGGCCCGGTTCTAGGCATGGGCACGGGGGGGGCAAGGCCCCCCCAAATGCTTCTGCTGCCCCACCAAACCGACCCCGCATCATTCCGAAAAGAAAAAAAACAAAAAAAAAAGTATATTCAAATATATAATATTGTAACGTATTCCCATAAATGCTGTTGTAGTAGCAGCTTCTCTCAGGTAGCATCACATTAGATACTATGGGCACTCCAGGCTTGTTAGTTGTTAGCATGTCGGCTAGCAACTGCTTGTAGTAGCCTAGTCCCATCGGCGGCTGCTGCCGAGTTTATCTCTGTCCCGCTCCACGGCATGGGAAGCGTCACACGGGCAGGCTACGTACCGGTTGTGAAGCGGATTTCAACTTTCAACCCTTGCCAGCCCCGCTGTTTGTCCTGTTGGCCCACGAGCCTCACCCACCCCTGCCGACAGGATTAAACAACACACGTTAGTGAGAGGGGACTCCATAACCTGTAAATTCAGGTTAGCGCCGCCGGCCACTGTTTAACGTTACTTCCTGGGGCCAGAGCCTCCGACAGCGGCTACTCTGAGGCTGCTGGCATCTGGCAGGGAGAAACAGGGAACCCAGGCAGGCACACACGACTTTCCAAAGCGCGAGAAAGTGGTGCACAATAATATAGCATCAACCAATCAGACAAGATTTATTTATTTATTATTATAGCGCTGTTTACAAAATTGCTTTGTCACAGATTATAAAGAAACTTACATTTTGCCCAACCACCAAATTTCCCAACCTCCCGTCATATCTACCACAATGAATTTGGGAAATTTGGTGGTGGGGCAAAACGTACGTGACAGACTGACAATCTTAAACATTGGCAGATGCCAGAGGTACCACAAGCCCTTCTGGGTCGGCTGACTAATCACTCCGTTCCCTGCGTAGCGTTATTCACAAGCTAAATGACAATTTAGTCTTTTCAATTCCTTCACATCTGCTCAATCAACAATCTGATCACTATTTATATACCACATACAAGTCTCTATATCACAGTCATGGTTACCCTCTACAGTCACAAACTTTTACATCAGTCTGCATTCTTTTGTAGCGAATTTCTTATTCAGATGTTCAAAAACGTTTATGGTTTGAAATAATACAAATCTACCTCCATTTTTTTATTTGATTATTTGTTTGCAAAAGTTAAAAATGAAGCAATGCCTTCTGGGAATTTCAAGACTGAATCGAGTGGACCGTGTCTGCGTGGTTCTTGGAAGTTGGAAATTGAAAATTGGAAGCTGACTGAGATTAAGCTTGCAAAAAAAAGAATCGAGGCATCAAGCAACACAAGGGGTGAGCGGAGAAAAGAGGGAGAAATCTGAGAGCACTGTAGGCTGACGGTGAAAAATGCTGCAAACCTACTGATTTGTTTTTAAAATCAAGTGCAGCTTCATCTAGAAGAGGTAAACATGGATAACGAATGATGGCAAGACATTTTTATTACGGAACGTCTGGCTCTGATGATTTAGTTATGCATTGGGGTTGTGCATTGATATGTCCATGTTTTGGTGCGCTTGTTTATAGCATCACTGGGGCTCAAAAGCGTGTGTACGTTCCGTGCATCAAAAGTTCTATCTGCCAGTTGCGCAATATTTAGGTTTAGATTCCATTTAATATTAGATAACTAATTATAATTGGGCATTGATAAAGTTGTCCTACATCGGGGAGGTGGAGGTGGGCTTAAAATGTAAAACTCCAGTTACATTGTAGCTTCAAATTGAAATAGAAAATATGTTAGTAGACTGACATCAATAATTAGTTGGCCACAGAATTTGTTTTCTTCGTCAATCCAGAAAAAGAATTCCCGTTAGAGCTTTGCCGATGGAACCACGGCAAATCTGCGATGCTTACGTCTGGGTTCATAGACATAGGCATACAAAAAAAACGTCATCTCTATGGCACTCAAAACAGTAGCAGTTGGTGACCCATCAACATTTCTTACTGCCCCCCCAATCAAGGCAGTCTAGAACTGGGCCTCGACCGGATCATCACCGCCAGCAGACAAAGGAAGATGCGCTGTAGTGCTAAACACAGCAGACTACCACACCAAAGTCACTGATCTGCTTTGTGATAATAACACCTATGAGACACTGAGGCGAGGTCCTACCAGTCGCTACAAAAAGACAAGAGTACCCATCTGCAGTCAAGATGGCCGACAAGGGCGCCGCCATATATCCAATCCATACCGGAAGTCCCAACCGGAAGCTGATTAATCACCAAAATAAAAGCCGCCATTTATCCAATCCATACCGGAAGTCTCAAGCGGAAGTTAGTTAATCACCAAAATAAAAGCTTAATAAACACGTACGTTTAACCATAGACTGTATGGTTAACACATAACATAATTCTATGCATTTTGTGCATTTACATGTTTATCGTAATGGTGTAATTGATTAGTTAATTGTCTCGCCACGACTTTACTCAGAAGTTAGTAAGAAGCCTATAATAATCACTAACATAAATGTTAACATTTCATGGATTTAGCTTCAATATCAACGTTATGAATAAAAATTTGAATGTTATGTTTGTGTGGTGGTGGTAGGGGGCACACACACACACAGACACACACACACACAATAGGACTGAAGAATAACTAAGAATAAATAAATTGAATTTTCAAATTAAATAGAGAATTGATAAAAAAGTCACAACAAATGTCATACTTACTATCAAATTATCACATGGTAAATGTTAATTTATGTTACTGTTTCATTGATTTACAATTAATATTGATTGTAAATATTAACATCACGGTTATTAAACACAAATACAATGTTTGTGTGTGTGTGAGTATATATGTGTATGCGGGGGGCTGCTCACACATATCATTCACGCTAGAACTGAAAAATAAGGCCAACACTGTACTTTAATATTACACAAAAAAATGAACACATCTCCAGACCCAGGAACTCCCCGTTCTGTTGCATCACACTTGTCTGTGGCCACTGTGTTGCTCATGATGCCCCCCTCATCCCTGAAGATCCCTGGTGGGTGAGGAAACGACAAGCTGGACTGATGTCTTTTAGCTTAGTTTCTTTATTATGCTTTTGAGCAAACAATGTGTGGGTAGTCTGTACTGTGCTTAATGGAAGCATCCTCTGGTAAACAGGCTCGGCCATATACAGGAAAGACGGGGAGAGCATGCCAGCTTCCTGCAAACAAGATCCTGAATGATATCTGGGCAATACAGTCCTTGCACTGTATCACCACCAATGATTTACAGAAGGGGTCCCCAAACTTTTTTCGGTGGGGGGCCGGTGTCAGTCTATACCAGGAAATGATATGGGCCAACTACCACTGTTCAGCTATTAAACACCAAGTCCTTACCACCATTACCCATTAATCTCAATGTCCTAATTCAAAACGTTGCACCATAACTGCATATGAAAAACAATACAAAGGGATCTACCATGTTAAATAAAGTTTATTTAACATTTAATTTATTTTCATTAATTGTATATATTAGGAATTGAGGAAAACATCAACACTTATAGAGCAAATATAACATTTAACACTTATAACATTGAATGAATAAAATGCAATACTGCTGTTACATGACTTTTTCTAAAAGTATCTGTATTTTAACTTGGAATAGTTTTTATATAAATTACACAAAATACGATAAGTTAACCTGTTTCTGCCATAAGCGGTCAAACTGACCGCACATCACTTCATGGGGTTTCATTGTTCCATTTTTCGCGTGGTTTGCTGCTTTCATTGTCTCGTTTGTCTCTAACTGTGTTAGCGGTATCCAGCTGTGCCTCTTTGTGAATTTACTTGTGAGTTAATAATTATATAGTTGTATTAAATAGCTTGTTTGGCACCATGGGCAAACAACAACGGGAGTTCCTCCCTCCATGAAACAGCGAGCGGAACTGTTCACAACACGAAGGTGCTGCAATGATGCAACTCTGACTGTGTACCAGCCAAGGAAGAATGTCTACATCCTGAGCACTTGCACACAGGTGTGGGCACCTTTAGTGGGGCGAAGGCAACACCAGAGTCTGTGATTTACTACAACACCACCAATTACGGCGTGGACGTCCCGGACCAGATGCGAGGGAGTATACTACTCCGTCAAAGGCGGAAAGATAGCCAGTGTCGGTCTTCTATAACATCCTCGACCTGGCTGGGATCAATGCTCGCATCTCATTCAAGGAGCACCAGCAGCAGGAGAGGAGTCGGCACAAGGTGGGCAGCAGCGGAAGCAACCACCGCAGCAGCAGCAGACACGGACACAGAGGCAGTGCCGGTCCGAAAGAGCTGCAAACGGAACCAAACGTCGGGCACTTGAAATGCCACAAGCCTGCATGTGGTAACTGTGAGGAGAGCGGAGGTGATCTGTGACCAGTGATCACGACGGCTCTTCTTTTGTTTGAGATCAGCTCGTTTCCAGGTTTTTCGATTATATATATTTTTAACTTATTTATTATTATAAAATCAGTCATAATCAAATAAGTTACTTTTAGCCTAATTGTTATAACTTTTCTCTATTAAATTCTTGTGTAAATATGCAAAAATAAGAGTTTACTATGTTATTAATAAATGTATAATTAAACTTGTTAAAATGTACATTTTGGTGTTATTTCCTTAAAGAAAAATATATCATGACATAATGAATGCATTCATCACTCAATCGGGTATTTACATTAGGGATTATAGAGTTTAAAATCTAGCGGTCCAAATGACCGCTTACGGCTGTTCAAGTAGTTGTGGATTTCCGGCCTTCTAAAGTCCAGCTGACACTTTGGTCGAATCAGAAACATAATTTGACCGGATCTAACTCTTGGGTCGTGTAAAGCGCATAGTTATGCCTTAACCAAGACATAGATCATCAAGATTAATTGGATCAGATCCGACTGGAATGAATCGTCACAGTTGCTGGTAAACTGATTCAATTCATCCACCAGGCGCCAGCACACGGGTGCAAATTTTGATCCCTGCAGTGTAATAAAGACATACATTCATTCTTTCCCCATAACATAGTTAGATATGATTATCGAGAGCTCTCTCTCTTTCGCTCTTGCTCTGGCGTCTTGCAACGAGGATGGCACCCGACACTGCGGCACGTTGCCAAGCTCTATAGGAAATGCAATTTTAAAATAGGCACGTTTAGAGAGATTGTTTGGGCTTTTATTTTGGTTTTATTTTGGTGATTAACTAACTTCCGCTTGAGACTTCCGGTAAGGATTGGATAAATGGCTGCTTTTATTTTGGTTTTATTTTGGTGATTTACCAACTTCCGGTTGGGACTTCCGGTATGGATTGGATATATGGCGGCTCCCTTGTCGGCCATCTTGACTACAGATGGGTGCCTCTCCAAAAAGAAGGTTATAGAATATCTGCAGAATCTGGAAAAGGACAAAGCCATTAACAGGCTGTTATATTACCGACTGTACCCCAGGGAAGCCATCCCATGTATCTATGCACCACTCTTCAGAAGCATCAACTTAGTTACCTATAACATATCCAAGAACTTAGCCAGTATCCTAGCTCTTTTTGTCAGTAACACTCAACACCACATCAATTGTACCACACAAATTGTAGATAATTATGCAGATAATTTGTTTATATAGGAAGCCCCCTAACACAGAACATTTATGTCACTAAACATATTTAAAGATACCATAACAGTATCACATTGGTAATGTTTACATATACAACACTAATTAGCAACCATGTGGTACCCTCCAAGCTGAACCACGTAATTAAGCTAATCAAGGCCAAAACCGGTAAGATTTAAATGGTAAACAACCCAGCAATATAAATGCTGCATGACAGTACTAGAGGAAACTTGATAATTACTTACTTTCATTCATTTACCCCAGTGGTTCTCAATTATTTTTTGTCATGTCCCCCCTAGAGGACAGAATCTTTTTCACACACCCCCTAAATTGAAATACTATTGAGAACCTGATAATATTTATTTATGTATCTGTATAAACCACTATATGAGTTGCAGCATACTGCATACAATCACCTGATTATCAAAATTGTTTCATGCTGTCCGCTGCCAGGTCTTTCCTCATTTCCGACTGTGTTCACGGTAAACCCGCTATGTAGACATCGTCATATTCCTTGCTCCATAGTTCCTGACCGAAAAATTAGCAGAAGAGCTTGTGTTTGTCTCGTTTTTGAGATTTGTGTTATTGTATATTCTTATTTCGGCCCTTGACTTCCTGTCTGCTTGGTGCAAAATTTAGCTGAATTGCTGCGTCGTGCTCTGGCATCTGCCAGATATAAAAAGTCCAGCGTATCTGTTCCGGAGGGCTCCCTACTGCCGGAGCTGGGACGGAGCAGATACGCAGCGCAGTGAAACCTATCAGCGCCGTTGGTGTGGCGGCCATAACGCAGCGGACACATGTCCATTGGAAATAGACCTTCGCGTCCCGCCCTGCCTCTCAAGCCCCCCCGACACCCGACCCACTATTTAAGAAGTACTGATTAACGCACAGCAGTAGGGCTGAACGATATATTGTTATCGTATCTATATCTAGATATGAACATTCAAGATATTCATATCGAAAAAGCAACAATATAAACAATATAGATTACCCCGCTCGCCCTGCACATACAGCTCTGGCAGTCAAAACAAACATCCTTTTTACGATTGCCCATGAATGCACCGCTAAGGCCAGCCAACCACAAACCTTATTTCATGCTTGCTGTGGATCGACAGCTGAAGCCAACCAATGACAAACATACAAGGGCGGGAGTGAGGGAGACGGAGACTGAGACGCACACACAACTTGGCGACTTTCTAGCTAGTTTAGCGACTTTTCAGACCCTCTTAGCAACTTTATTTCTAAAAAGCAACTAGCAACAAATTTAGCGACTTATTCAGATCATCAGGGGAAAGGCGAGAAATATATTATATTGTAATTCTCCTGCTGCTCAGAGTCATCGCAGTCTGCGGCTCCCCTGCAGCAGGCGGCAGGCCAGTGTGTGTGTGGGGGGCTGGCTGGGGCAGCAGGAGCGGACGCTGCGGCCACTCGCTCTGTGGATTTGAGATCTGCCGTTTACTCTGTTTTGATCCGTTAATTCTCTGACTTCTTAGTCTTTCTAAATTCCACTGGTACTTTACCAGCGATAACCTGAAGCTGCTGAGTCTCGATCTTCACTCTCACTTTTTCTCTCCAGATTAGGATGTCATCATTCATCTTGTAAAAATGCACATAGTTCCTTTGATCTTCTCCCTCCCTTTACTGTTGTTACTTCAAATATATTTGTCTCTGTAGTGAGTTTGTGATTATTTGGTAAAGATTTCTCTATCAACCATTTGTATATGGCTTAAAATAATCTCTTTATTTTTCTGAAAAATGCTTGGTTTTCACCGAACCCGTAGTCATATCGTATCGTATCGATATCGAGATATCTGGCATGAATATCGAGATATGAAATTTTGTCCAATCGTTCAGCCCTACACAGCAGTGGAAAACTCAGAATTGTCCATAAGTTACTCAGCTGCTCTGCCTGCTCTGTTCTGCTGTGCATGCTGACCCTCCCTGTGTGGACAGCAGTGCTAGCTCACCTGCTACTCATCGCTCCACAGGCTTTCTCACAAATAATAATAAGAATATAATCCCAACAATTTACAGAGTTAACTGGACGTCCAAGACTGAATGTCATGTACCACTCATGCTTGAAGCAACACGCCCCATCACACCCCTGCATGGTTTTAATGCATGGCAAATTCTCAAATGCAACTGGAATCCCTTAGAATGCAAGACAATTGGGAAAATAAATGATCAATCATTAACCTATTAAAAGCTGTTTAAAGTTTAACCGATTAAAATATTATGACTGACTGTTTCTGAGCACCAATGTTGAACTCCTCATGTAGCCTACTTTGATTTTGCATAGAACATATAGTACATTTGTTAGTGGTTAAAACAGTTTTCTAATAGAAAATGTCATTTCAACACATTTCATATACACTGCTCAAAAAAATTAAAGGAACACTCTGAAAACACATAAAATCTCAATGGGGAAAAAAATGTTGTTGGATACCTATACAGATATGGACAGGGCAATGTCTTGGGAACGAAAGGATGCCACATCTTTTAATGGAAGTAAAAGTTTTCAGCCTAGAGGGCTCAATTGTATAGACACCCCGAAAATCTAAGTGAAATAATGATGTGGCAGGCTAGTCCATTTTGCCAAAATGTAATTTCTGCAACTCAAAATGCTTCTCAATATCTTGTGTGGCCCTCACGTGCTTGTATGCATGCTTGACAACGTCGCTGCATGCTCCTAATGAGATGATGGATGCTGTCTTGTGGGATGTCCTCCCAGATCTGTGTAAGGGCATCCCTGAGCTCCTGTAAAGTCTGAGGAGCAACCTGGTGGCGCCTGATGGACCGAAATATAATGTCCCACAGGCGTTCTATCGGGTTTAAGTCAGGTGATCATGAGGGCCATTCAATTGTATTAATTCCTTCATCCTCCAGGTACTGCCTGCATACTCTTGCCACATGAGGCCGGGCATTGTCGTGCATCAGGAGGAACCCAGGACCTACTGCACCAGCGTAGGGTCTGACAATGGGCTCAAGGATTTCATCCCAATACCTAATGGCAGTCAGACCACCTGCCATTTTCTAGCCAGTAGAGGTCTGTGCGTCCCTCCATGGATATGCCTCCCCAGACCATCACTGACCCACCACCAAACTTACCATGCTGAACGATGTTGCAGGCAGCATAGCGTTCTCCTTGTCTTCTCCAGACTCTTTCACATACGTCACAGGTGCTCAGGGTGAACCTGCTCTCATCTGAGAAAAGTACAGGGCACAAGTGGCGGACTTGCCAATTCTGGTGTTCTCTAGCAAATGCCAATCGAGCTCCACGGTCCTGGGTGGTGAGCACAGGGCCCACTACAGGACATCGCGCCCTCAGGCCACCCTCATGAAGTCTGTTTCTGATTGTTTTGGCAGAGCCATTCACACCAGTGGCCTGCTGGAGGTCATTCTGTAGCTCACAGGCAGTGCTCAACCTGTTCCTTCTGTGTGAACAGGACCTTCTGCGGCCCTGTCCAGCTCTCCAAGAGTAACTGCCTGTCTCCTGAAATCTCGTCCATGTTCTGGAGATTGTGCTGGGAGACACATTAAATCTCCTTGCTACAGCATGTGTGGATGTGCCATCCTGGAGGAGTTGGACAACCTGTGCAAGTTCTGTAAGGTTAAGGAATCGCCTCATACTGCCAGTAGTAATAATGACACTGGCGAAAACCAGCACTAGTGGAAAACCAGCCAAAAACAGATCAAGAGGGAGAAACTTGAAATGACCTCCACATGCAAAACCAGTCCTGTTTTGGTGGTTTTCTCATTGTCGGCACTCTGGTGCCCCTGTTATTAACTCCATCAACACCAATACAGCTGAAACTGATTAACAATGTCCTCTGCTACTTAACTGACCAGATCATTATCAGACAGGTTCAACTGACCTCAAGCCATACCCAATAAAAAAAACATTCCTTGAATTTTTTGAGCATTGTATTTAGTGTGAATGCCAAACAGCTTTCACACTATTGTTCTTCTGGAATTTATTATTCTTCTTCCGTACGTATTCGGCATGCTTCAGAAACCATTAAACTATCAAAATGTTCAGCTTTTCAAGGACATGACTGCTTGTATTTTTTCTTCTCTATCTTTTATACTTTAGGAAATATTCAGCCTTTCTGCAAAATTTTTCCCATTCATCCTTATGGGGAATTTTTCAAATTTCATTCTGCTACTGCTTCAGCATACGTTCAGCTATAGAAACTGTTCCGCTATCAAAATGTTAAGCTCTTTCAGCCTTGTACTTTTCAGCCTTTTAACTTTCCAGCTTTTTCAGAAATTTAGCTTTTTATAAAAAAATTAATATGGAAGTAAATGGGAAAATCTTCAAATACTCTTCAAAACTCATCAACTTTCAACCTCTTCTTGTCCCTCATACTTTGAGCTTAGAGACACCATTCCAACTTTCAAAGAGTCAGAAGACCTTGAACTATTGGGCATGTATTCAGCTTTTTAAAATCTTGTACGGTTTGGAAATCATCACAGTTTTAGTTTTAAGGATTTTTACCTCGTCTTCTGATTTTATAATGGGTGTGTATTGCGTCAGCTAGAGTGCGTGACATCATCGCTGGAGTGGAGAGCAGCTGGAAAAAGTGGAGAAAAATTCTGTTCAGCTTAATTTGGATCCCAAGTCTTTTACTTCACATAGACAATGTATACATAGAAATGTAGGAAATCGTGTTACCTTTCAGCTGATGGTCTTATTTCAGATATAGGACTTACAGTTTTGGCTGTTGAAGCCCTAGAGTGACAAGAACTCCAGCAACTCCCCCATAAGCCGCAATGTTAATTTTGAGCCTACATTTCTGGAGGAGATCAGACAATACCTGATTTGTCTCTCGCTCTGGTGCCCTCATTTTTCACTCTAGTTCAGTCAGACAACTCACGTTTGAAATGTTTATTGCAAGCGGAACATAGTTAGAGTTTGGCGTCTAGGCTCTGACCTCATCACTCCCCGCCGATATGTTTACCTGAGATATTGGGGAGTGATGATTAAATATATTCCCCCCTAGACAGAGCCTGCAGGTGGATGCTGGGGTGGTGGTGGGATGAAGGAGCAGGCGATGATGCTTGTGCGGGGCAACAGCAGCACTGACGAGCCAGAGGGAGAGAAGGGAAATTCATGCAGTTTAAATAGCCCGCTCAATAAAGAGGGTGCGTTTGTGAGATGGTCTGAAGAGTGAAGCATGTCACGTGTGTATGTGGCAGTGCAGCTCGAGTTGACTGCCTGAACTAGCTCGCAGGCGTCGCTTCATTAGTGGTATTCAGAGCCTTTACAGTTACTCTATAACAAGTAAATGTCCACATTCAAAACTTCACTTGAGTTAGGGTTATATAGGTAGAGCTAATTTGAACTGTTTTATAAACTGTTGGTGAGTTTAATCTGAAAAAATGAATAACATTTGATAAAACAATACAAATTTATATTGTGCATCATACATTTTTGGTGCATGCTCAGTGGTTAGATCACCGCTAATAACCACATCAGGTTATGAGTAGATTTGCAGCTGCAGTATGAAATAATGACGTGAAGTCAGTTAATTAATTAAAGGGCCCTGCTCACCCACACAGGTGTTTTCAATTAACCTGCTGATTAGCACTCTAGTCAGGTAGAAGCCGGTAAGAGCTTTACTGGGAATTATTTGAAAATAGATCTAATCAGAAAAGATAAATAGAAACGCCTTTGTGGATAGACTACGGGTGTGCAGGGTTTTTACAGCATAAATTAATTAATACCAGCACAGCAGAGGCAAAGAAAATGTCCCATACATGACACATATCAATGGAATTACCTGATGCTGCTGGTGGCTGAAGCTGAGCTGGAGATGTTAGAAAGGACTGTGCTTACTGAACCATTAACTCTTAATTGTGATTCTGCCAGGGAGAGTTTGGTGAAAAACAAATGTTACATTTCGGTGACTGATTTCATTTTGAACGTGCACTTTTTGACTGTATAGCCACCATGCTGCCAACAAAAAAAACTGATATGTGGTCGATATGCAGCGAATAATAACTGAATGCTTCTTCACGATGTTTAGTTTTGACCCGAGGGACTGAAAGCAGACCTGTACCTGACAACCTCATAATGTAGCAGCAGATCAGAAATTGTATTTTAGCCCAAACCATTCAGTGTGCCTTTTAAACCAAAAGCAGGACATTGATTCTTTGACGGACAGGAAACCAGTGTAAAGATCTAAGAACTGGAGTGATGTGATCCACCTTTTTGGTTCATGTTAAGTATCGGGTAGCAGTGTTCTGAATCAGCTGCAGCTGTCTGATAGATTACTGAGAGAATCCTTTAAATACATTGTTATAGACAGTGGTAGAGTCTGCTGAAGTTCAACAGTTTTATCTTTGTTTAACTGAAGAAATCCAATCTCTGATTTTTTTCAATGTATCTGCTCAATGTTTGTATTGGCTGGTTATGTAACCTTGTGTGTTTTCTGCATAACTATGGTAACATATTGTGTTGTTTTCCATTATATGAGCTAGAGGGAGCATGTAAATGTTGAATAGCAGAGGCCCTAGAATGAAGCCCTTGGGTACTCCGCATGTCATTTTCATCTGCTCAGATACATGTAGTGTCTGTGTTTTCCATACACATCCTGGGCTCTAAGACAATAGTGAATAGTGAGAAGACAGGATGGGACAGGACCAGATGCTCCCCTGTAGACAAGTGTGGGAATGCGACAGGGCAAAGGTCCCCATGACCAGGAGCCTTGATCAGCTCTGAGGCGGGCATCAGAGATAAGCTACAGGAAGGGGCCCACACCCGAGGTTCGGAGCTGACAGAACATATGCATTGTCATCTATGGTTAGAGAGACCATCCTGTCCACTTTAGCTGACATCAGCAAAGTTAAGTAACACACACAAGAGTTATTTCATAGGGGGTGTGAGGCAGACCCATCCTTCTTTTCTCCCATTGGATAGATAAACCTTTATTTCACCAAAGTGACCAAGTAGGAGGAGTAGCTGGGTATGGAAAATAGACTCTAAAAAGGCCCCCACACCAGAGAAAGGAGGGTGGCAATTGGTAGATCTCCTAAGATCGAAGGCTCGATAGGATTTCTGATAGGGCAGAGGGCGAAGCATTTTGGCTTTGCTTATGCCAGAGATATGAGAACACCAGACGTGCGGCTGCACTCTGTTCAGCCGCCGGCTTGAGATCTGTTTCAATAAAGATTGCTCTATCATTCCACCCAGCCTTGCCTTCGCAGAATACTTTTATCAACATACTACAGGCCGACACCTTTGATGAAGAGAGCCCAGAAACTACATACATAATTACCTATAGACGCAAAGTAGTCTATATCATTTACATAAGATTTAGGACTTGATAACTGCAGTTTTCATGGCTTGTGTGATGACGCCTGAGAGAAGAGACATCTTAACAATCTGTAGCAGATCTGGAGTCATGCAGTCTGAAACTTTTTTTGAAGAGCCCTGTTGGTAAAACATATATCATGGCAGCAAGAAGATTGCCAATGTTGTATTATTTCTTGCAGGTTTTTGTCATTGATGGGATCAAACTGTGACATGGTATTTGAGTTGGTTTAGGTGGACACATGGACAACCCATCTCCTGTACCTGGTATGGTGGCACTGACTGCTTATCTAATTTTCTGAACTTTGGCAGTGAAGAAGGATGCAAATTCATTACAGGCCTTGGTAGATAGAAGTTCAGAAGCTACTGGCACAGGAGGGTTTGTTAGCCTGTCAGCTGTAGCAAACAGGGCACATGCATTGTTATTGTTTTTTTTCTTGTGATAGTGTCTGAGAAGGACTGCCTTAACTTTTTCAGTTCTGAACTAAAAGGTCAAGTCTCTCTTTATACATGTCAAAATTATTTTTCACTACCTGTGCTCAGCTTTCTCGACAACACAAAGTCAGTGCAGATAAGAGACAGTAGCTCAGCAAATCAGAAAACTTCATCAGAAAACCTATGTACAGTATTTAGGTGGCCCTTAATATTTAGAAATAAAGCCTGGGATGATGGGTTTAACTGAAGAGCCACATATTCAAAAGAAGCAATATTTCAATAAAGAATCTGCTTACAATTGAGTAACTCATTAAAAAGAATACTACTATATACTATATATAGAATATACTATAAGCATTCTCGTCTCACTTATGAAGTGTGAAGTGTTACACTGTTATCCTGGTCTAACCAAGATTTAGTTAAAAACATAAAATTGACATTGTGTTTGATGATACAATCATGTATTCAAAAAGAGGTTGCACTTTATTTTACAGTACATTAATAAGACGTAAAAACACGTAATGTGTATCAAATTAGACAAAAACAATACGCTAATAAAACTTAACAAACCGTACTTTTTATCAAATTAGACAAAAACAGTACTCTAATAAGACGTAATTAGACAGTAAACAAGAAAAGTTATACTGTAATTAGACACCATATAGCCTACCGAAATTATGCTGTAATCAGAAACCACATATAAAGTCTTATTACTTAAAATATAGGCTACTATACTTAGATACTATTATACCAAATCATACTGTAAATACAAACCAAATCGGAGATCCTAATACACTATTAGACACCATTTTACAAGATCTTAGTCTAAGTGGAAATCACACCGAAATTATGCTGTAATCAGAAACCACATATAAAGTGTTATTACTTAAAATATAGGCTACTATACTTAGATACTATTATACCAAATCATACTGTAAATACAAACCAAATCGGAGATCCTAATACACTATTAGACACCATTTTACAAGATCTTAGTCTAATTGGAAATCACACACAATGCCATAGCACAGCGGACACTCTCCCGGGGGGGGGGGGGGCATGAGTAGGCTATAGGATGGGAGGGAGAAAAAAAAATCAGGAAAAAAAAATTAAAAATCAGGAAGTGCTGCCGTGAGTCCCTCCCCCGTCCAAAAGCACTCACAGGCGGTCAGTCTCTCAGTAACCTCGCGCAGCAGTCCAGCCTGCAGTCAGAGCAGAGAGGAGACTCACACCACTCCGCGTCCAGGCTGCAAATGAATCGCGGATGCGCATGGCCGCCGCCGTTCCGGCGTACAGAGCGGGGTGTAAATGTACCATATATTACCAAATGATAGCCGGGTTTCAATTAACTGCAGGGTCCCCTTTAAACGCTGGTTGCAGGTGTATATTTTCACAAAATAACCGCAGGGGAAATACCTGGAAAAACACCCCGACGTCATCATCATGACATCTACCGTCACGTCTCTTTAGGAGCGGCAGCGCAGCTTTTTGTGTGAATTACATGAATTACAATTACTGCGCTGCCGCTCCTAAATAAATGCCGAGTTCTTTTTTTTTTTTTTTTAATCAAGGAAGAAGACGTGACCACTGACTTCTTCTTCGCCTTTTTCACGCGTTGTGCTTGCTTTCTGTCAGTCAGTATCACACTGATGATCACCATGGTACGGTGGCCCTGAAGGGCAAACGACAACGACAAAAAGAAAAACACAACAACATTAACAAAAACACAACAACATTAACAAAAACACAACCACAAAAACAAAAACACAACAACATTAACAAAAACACAATTACAAAAACAAAAACACAACAACATTAACAAAAACACAATCACAAAAACAAAAACACAACAACATTAACAAAAACACAACAACATTAACAAAAACACAACCACAAAAACAAAAACACAACAACATTAACAAAAACAAAATTACAAAAACAAAAACACAACAACATTAACAAAAACACAATCACAAAAACAAAAACACAACAACATTAACAAAAACACAACAACATTAACAAAAACACAATTACAAAAACAAAAACACAACAACATTAACAAAAACACAATTACAAAAACAAAAACACAACAACATTAACAAAAACACAATTACAAAAACACAACAACATTAACAAAAACACAATCACAAAAACAAAAATACAACAACATTAACAAAAACACAACAACATTAACAAAAACACAATTACAAAAACACAACAACATTAACAAAAACACAATTACAAAAACAAAAACACAACAACATTAACAAAAACACAATTACAAAAACACAACAAAATTAACAAAAACACAATTACATTAACAAAAACACAATTACATTAACAAAAACACCACGACATTAACTTCTACCGGAAAGGGTAGGTACCTTCTACGACACGGATCAATGCTGATTGGACGAAAGCACGTCCGTCTTTCTAACAGGTGGGAAGAGCTGCTTTACGCCACACCTGAGGGCTGTACTGCAAAGCCAGTTTAGTGGGTTAGCGAGGTATGTTGAGTCTAAAGCCAGGCTTCTCTGTACTACAACGGTGGCTCTCTTTTAACCCGGCTAGATCACCATGGTAACTTATGCTTAGCTCATAACCTGGTCCCGACCAGGTTCTGTTCAGAGTTTCAGCTCAAAATCGGCTATAAAAGCGCCGCTGTTTCACTATGTAACTCATTCGGAGATGGTGTCACCATTCATTGAGAACCCGGTGGACCTGGGAGCAAGAATAATTTGGGCAGCACTACGATGTGAGCGGCTTCTTCGAGATCGCGCTGATCCGCTGGCATTTCCTGATGAAATTCTCTATGAGTGATATAGATTTTCAGCCGAGGGAATACCGTACACTCACATATCGAGCCGAGTGTCAGGAATGCCACTGGAAGAAGCTGTGCGCTCAGTGTCGGGCAAACTGTTTGTGTAGCCCTTCGTTTTTTTGCCACGGGAACCTACTTACATTCAGTTGGTGATGCAGAAAATCTGAGCAAGAACACACTCTGACAAAATGATGGGGCAGCTTGGCTACATAACACTTTGAATGATGTTTTTGTATTTGGCTCTAACTTGCTGCCATGTCCGACTGCTGCTACCACATCTTAATAAAATGCAATATGAAATATTAATTAGGCCAACCTAGTATTTATTTGTCACAGATAATGAGTAAAGTGAATTATTTCTTTGATGTGGCCATGAATAAACTGATGAACTGATCAATGTTTCACCCGTTGTAGGGCAGTGTACGCCCAAACACAAATCTTACAGGCTTGCTCCGCTGGCTGTTTCACGGAGGGGGGAACTCCCGTTTTTGTTTGCCCATGGTGCCAACCAGGCGATATAATACAACTATATAATAATTAACTTACAAGTTAATTCGCAAAGAAGCACAAACAATAACAATGAAACCCCGTAACATGATGTGCGGTCAATATGACCACTTGTGGCTGAAATAGGTTAAACATATATTGTCTTTGTCTTGCGTGTGATTTATATAAAAACTGTTCTAAAATAAGATACAGACAAAGTTATTGCACATTTGAAAACGGCCAAAATGACCATCTCGGCAGTTGAACTGCTAGCAAGCCCTCACTTGAACTCTTCACTGCTACTAATTATTACTCTGTGCTTCGATCAGCTGAGCTGGCTTCTCTTTTGTCAGAGTTTACAAAAACGGAAGTAAATTAAAATGTGGCGTTACATCGTAACGGTTGAACAAAGGGGATAATTAAGTACAGTAATTTCTATAGCTGCAAGTAGATATTGTTATATATTACTAACCTCCTAATCACCTAATGATGCAACTTCCACTTCCTTTGTGTGGATCCAGTGCAGTTGAACATGTGAAATAAGTTGACATTTGTAAATTCCTGTAAGTTGCAGGGAAATATTGATATAGATTTCTAACCATCTAACCTTCATTTCTTCATTCATGACCTGTTATTTCACAGCCTAGTAGATGACCCTTGAATAGTTTCACCCCTGTAATAATTTATTGGTATTTCACATAATTACTGAATAATCAACTCTGGTAACAAGTACTGATTGGGAAGTGCTATGTGCATGCCATGTACAGGAAAATATGTTTCTAGGCATTGTACTGTACACATCAACGCTTAAATATAAAAGTGGCTGGTAAAAATGTCGAGTGGCTGGTAGATTTTAGAATTTACCAGCCACAGTGGCTGGTGGACAAAAAAGTTAATTTCCATCCCTGCTACGCACACTCAGTCTCACTTTCAATAAAACACACACGCGCATTCTATAACTGAGATCAGTAAAATGTGAAAACAATATAGACATCATTCAAAAATGAAAAAAGATAGTTGTTGCTTCAGTTTATTTATTTTTAAATGGATGAGGGTTAATATGTAAAAGTTGTACAATATTGAGCATTCAGAAAATAAAACACTAAGGGCTTAATATAATATTGATCATAATATTAATCATTGTTAACTTACGCATTTACACGTTCAGCACTTTTCTGCCAGCAGCCCTCCCTCGCTCTATTGGCGGCGACAGTTTTACTTTTTGCCGTGATGGTTTCTTTGAATTCTTCATAGCCTTGCATAATAAGAATCTGCTCGTCTTGAGTAAAATATGTGGCCCGGGATCGATCCATTTTCGGATGGAAGTAGAATAATATGACGTCAAACGCCCCCTTTTATGTGAACGCGCGCAGAGCACAAAGCAGAGAACCGGATTTGACAAATTAAGTTGATAACCACCGTCGCAGTACCGTTTAACTCTGACTGGGGACTTGGGGCTTTGTTGAGCTGCATCATGAGCACAAAGCCTGGCTATGTTGAGCCCCCTTCGCAGTACAGCCCTCTGGTGTGGCGTAAAGCAACCCTTCCAACCTAAAAAAAAACAGGTGTGCTTTCGTCCAATCAGCATTGATCCGTGTCGTAGAAGGTACCTACCTTTTCCGGTAGAAGTTAATGTCGTTGTGTTTTTGTTAATGTAATTGTGTTTTTGTTAATGTAATTGTGTTTTTGTTAATGTTGTTGTGTTTTTGTTTTTGTAATTGTGTTTTTGTTAATGTTGGTGTTTTTGTTTTTGTAATTGTGTTTTTGTTAATGTTGTTGTGATTTTGTTTTTGTAATTGTGTTTTTGTTAATGTAATTGTGTTTTTGTAAATGTTGTTGTGTTTTTGTTTTTGTGGTTGTGTTTTTGTTAATGTTGTTGTGTTTTTGTTAATGTTGTTGTGATTTTGGTTTTGTAATTGCGTTTTTGTTAATGTAATTGTGTTTTTGTTAATGTTGTTGTGATTTTGTTTTTGTAATTGTGTTTTTGTTAATGTAATTGTGTTTTTGTAAATGTTGTTGTGTTTTTGTTTTTGTGGTTGTGTTTTTGTTAATGTTGTTGTGTTTTTGTTAATGTTGTTGTGTTTTTCTTTTTGTCGTTGTCGTTTGCCCTTCAGGGCCACCGTACCATGGCTCCGGTGCAGCAAAAAAATAAAAAGTACGAATTGAAATTCAAATTTTCTGTCGTTAAATATGCAGAGGAAAACTTGGGAGAAGCAGCCGCCAGATGTTTCTCTGTCGACTCCAAGAGAGTGAGAGATGGGCGAAAAAATCAAAGTGAGCTTCAGCGTCTGTCCGAGGAGGACAGCAACAGGGCCAGGCTGCCTGGTAGGAAGAAGGCTAGCGAGGAGCTTGACGTAAACATGTGGGGATGAGTTATCAGCAAACGGGCACGCCACGAGAGAGTGTTCCGCAAAATGATCAGGGCGATGGAGAAACAAATGTACGCCACCGTGAGTGACAGCAGAGATGAGGAGTTTGCAGCGAGTGCTGGTTGGCTGAATCGTTTCCTCCGCCACAACAACTTCACTTGCAGAAGGATGCCATAGAATTCACAGAGAAGCTGAGAAGTTTGTGACATTTTCATCCCGGATTTTTGTGAGGAAGTAATTAAACGCCTGTACCAAATTGCTGCCTGGTCTGTTCAGTGATTGAAACAAATAAACACCCCGGCTATTATTTGGTATTTTACAGTATGAGAAGGAGGGGGGGCCCCAACTGCAATGAACCAGCTTTGGGGGGGCCCAGCTTGCAAAAGGTTGAGAACCCCTGCCATATCAGATCCAAAATATGCTAGTTAGACGCTATTCTACCCTCACTACCAGATTATGCATTTAATGCTACCAACATCGGCCTATAGCTTAATTAGACGAATGTACTGCCATGTTATATCGCGTTCAGAGGAAAATATATTTATTTATTTTATTTTGTTAAAATTGGTGATTAAAGCAGCTGTTGTGTTTACAGAATCTTGATATGGATGTTAATCAGTGTTGGGCAAGTTACTGAAAATAAGTAATTAGTTACAGTTACTAGTTACTTATTTTAAAAGTAGTTGAAGTACTTTACCAATTACTGTATATCAAAAGTAATTAGTTACTAGGGAAAGTAACTTTTAAGTTACTTTTATGTCTGATTTTTAAATGTAAATATGAACAGTACTGAACAGTCAAACACAATAAACATCATTTTTAGACCTATTTATTGTAATCAACAGGCCTTCAAATCAAGCAGTAGAACAAAATACTTGAAACGAAACAACAACGGTCTCAGTCATTTAACAGTGTTTTTTTTTTTAACCACATTAGGCCCAATGAAATAAAAGTGATTGGCCTTCAGTATTAACACTAATTAAAAGAGAAAACAAAGGTGCCTTGAGGCTGAACAACTGCCTCTGGTAGGCCATCAAGGATTGCAAGGTGTTTTTTTAATTCCAGAGTCTTGGACATCAACGTCTCCAGAGTGGGCAAGAGTGTTCCATAAAAACAGTTGTCCTCTCCTTGCAGAATGTCAAGAGCCACAGTAAGTGGCTTCATCACCACACAATACTATTTTTTTTTAACCACATTAGGCCCAATGAAATAAAAGTGATTGGCCTTCAGTATTAACACTAATTAAAAGAGAAAACAAAGGTGCCTTGAGGTGCTGCATATAACTGAATATGTGATTTAACAAAAGCTTAAAAAAAATGGTTCAACAAACATGCCTCATAAGATGAGATTCTCAACAAACGTTAAAATGGGCTAACAAGTCTCATCTTTCATCTCTGACCAGTAGTCACAACATTGCTAGCTCTCAAACCAGTGATTGTACCTCAAGAGGAGAAGTTTCTCAAACTTTTGGTCTGAGAGCCTATTCCTCTTTGGAGAGAGAATCAAGTTCCCAAGGCTAAAGAGTCTTTCCACAGGGGCACTGGACAGAGTGGCTGCATTATATTTAAGTGATACTCTCTTTATTGTGGGAAACTGATTCAGAGTGTCCATCCCTGTGGCTCCTGATTTGAAGTAATCAGCTACTTCATTTTCAACAGAGACATAGGCATCCTCCTCACTCTCATCAAAGCAAAAGAATTCATCCTCTTGGCTGGATGGCCGGCGCTGTGTTGTTGGGGTTTCTCCTGGGTGCTCATCCTGCTCTGGGACATATTTTCTGCATTCTGCTACTAGACTTGCTAGTACCAGATCCTTCCTCTCCTGGTCGCGCAGCCAACTTAACTTGAACTTGGGTAGGGTCACAGCAGCCAGTAGAGCATCATGTTTTGATTGCCTGAAATACATGACACAAAAGATATAACAAGAGTATTAAAACAAGTGTAAATAACCATATTTGGCATATAGCATAAATCTGACTATAGAGCAATCACTACTAAATTGACCTGCAATTATAAATACTTCACATTGCCTAGACACAAACAAATGCAACTGAGCTATTGACTGGATAAATATAAATGCAAAATAAAATAGCAGCTCTTACCTGAACAATTGCCTCTGGTAGGCCATCAAGGATTGCAAGGTGTTTTTTTAATTCCAGAGTCTTGGACATCAACGTCTCCAGAGTGGGCAAGAGTGTTCCATAAAAACAGTTGTCCTCTCCTTGCAGAATGTCAAGAGCCACAGTAAGTGGCTTCATCACCACACAATACTATTTAAGGACCTGATGTTCCCTTTCAATTCGAGCTACCGCATCGTAGAACGAATTCCACCTGGTGGTGCAAGGGACAAGCAGCTTCTTAGCAATGATGTAGTTGACAATCTCCGAAGCCACCGTTGACCGACTTGCCTTGTTCCACAGCCCTGCGTATTTTGTGATAGCATTTCGGTAGATAGATTTCGTTTCCGCTTTTGACATTAGCCACTTATCCACATCAGTGCAGGAGATGAGGTTCAACGTGTGCGATGCGCATCTGTGATGCGGGGGTAAAACCACGTCATTGACATTGACAGCACTATCTAGCACTTCCCCAATGTTTGTAAAGGTCGCCTCATCCTCCTCCGAACGATCTTCAGTGTCTGACTCAGGTGGCTGGTACATTTGAAACGCCTTAACAAAATTAGAGCCATTGTCAGTGACAGTTGCTGTCACCTTGGAAGATAGGCCATAGGATGAGTGGATGTTGTCTATTTCGGTTGCAATAATGTCATATGTATGTTGGCCCTTGAATCTCTGGAATGCCAGGGCTGATTTCCCCAGTAGCATGTTGTTCAGATCAATCCAGTGTGCAGTTACACCTAGAAAGCTTTTATTGTAAACAGTCCAGATGTCTGCTGTGGTAGAGACATGTGGTAAACCCTCACATGTTTTTTTTTAGCTCTACTTGCATTTTAGCATATTCTCTGTCTAAATAGCTGGAAAACGTCTTCCTACACATTTGCCCCGAGCCTCCATTTGTCACTGGTATTTTGCTCGTTAGTTGCCTGAAGGCAACTGACTCGACAGTTGACAGAGGATGCATGTCATCGACAACATACCTTGCAATCAATTTATTTAGCTCTGCCTGGCTTATCGGCTGCACTGCAGTCCGTGTAAAATCCAGCTTTGGTTGTTTGCATGGAGTGGCGCCTTCAGCATCCGTAGGACTTAAGTCTTTCGCTACTAGCTTTGTCGAACCGTGTTGCTTCAACAGGTGCTTCATAAGATTTGAATTGCTAGTCTTTGATGTGGAAAGGTTCTTTACGCCTGCACATAACTGACAACTTACCACAATGTTTTTGTCTTTAATTTCGACGAGCATAAGTAGTGTCCATATTTCCAGGAGAGAAAGCACGTTCTATCTGCTCTGTCAGCCATGCTGTGGTTTAATTGATTGGATTGATTGGATTCGATTGGTGTATCATAGCGCCACCAGAAGGTCCTGCGACATTAGATCAGGAACAGCTTAGTAGGCCTGTCTGTTGGCGTAGCCCCTTTCAGGAATAGGGCGGTGCGTGAGGTGTGTGTGCGTAAGGTGTAAGTGGGCAAGCGAGAGTGAGGGAGCGTGCATGCGTGCAGTAGGTGAATGAATGGGAGAAGAAGGAAAGCGGAGGAGGTAACAGTAGTTGACGAGCAGTTAATGTACAATATAGGCTGCAGTTTGGCTGTGAATAAAGGTGACGGCTCCTCCAGATACAGCAAAGCTCCCTGGTATTATTTCCCAACCAACATAACATGTGAAAGGGACTGTAAACACAAACTTCAGCCCTGGAGGAAATCATCTCCCCTGTGCTTCCCGACCACGGTCCGGGAGACGAACAGGAATGTTGCAACACTGTCTTCTTGTCTGCATTCATTTTTCGTTCATTTTTCACATGAGAGAATAACGCAAGTAACGAACTCATTTAAATTTCAGTAATTGTAATTGCGTTACTTGATTAAAAAAAATACTTTGTTACATGCTAGTTACCGCTAAAAGTAGTGGAATTACAGTAATGCGTTACTTAGTAGCGCGTTACTCCCAACACTGATGTTAATACTGCGCACGGTCAGTGTCGCTACGCTCCCCCACCAGTAGGTGTCTCTGCACTGTGTAGAATAGAAAAGACTGCAGAATGTTGTACAGAGAAGAAGAGTGTTACAGGTAGATAGGTAACATTAGAGCCAAGCACGTGCAGATAAAACCATGTAGCTACGCAATCATGTAGAGGTTGCTACATGTAAATAAAGTCCTCAACAGTTTGTCCTCCTGTGCTTCATCAACATAACAGCGGATACTCCGGAACTCCGGTGTGTTAAAAGGACAGGTTGTCGTTGTCCGTCACCACCACAAATGCCGCCTGAGTCGCCGGTGTAGCATTGGCCAGCACTGGTTAGCTGTTCGGTGAACATCACTGCGCAGTTCAGTTATTTGAATGATATCTGTTCATAACGTTGTTTTTTTTTTGTCATTGTAAAACCTATAAAACCTAATTAATTAGAATAGGTATGGTGGTATTTGAATAATTACTTCTTCTGTTATTATAGTCCATTGGCGCCGCCTAGTGGCGTAATTAAGCGAGGGAAGTAAGACATTTTGACGTGCCTTGCTTGGAGAGAGATGGAGAGAGAGAGAGAGAAAAAGAGACTGACAGTGCAAGGTAGTGTCAGCAGGCAGCTCCCATGCAAGAAATTAGAAGTAGATGATAAATTAATAGAGTAGCTGCTAGCGTAGCCGCTAATTAGCACTTGGGTTGTTGCTGACGTCAATTGCTGATTATTTAAAATAAAACAAAAACAGTCATGATAAGCTCATAACCTGATTTAGAGGTTAATGGTGTGATTTCATATGGATATTATCAGTGTTGGGGCTCGTTACTCAAAAAAGTAATATATTAGCCATTACACATTACTCTCAAAATAGTCATGCCTTACATTACATGATTACTCCCTGAAGAAAGTAATTAGTTACATTACTAGTTACATTACTCATTACATTCATGTTGTTCCACGGTTCCTTAGCAACAAGCTTTGTGTGTGTGCGTGCTGTCTCTGTAGGTGCTTCGTTAAGTTTGAGGTAGTGTTAGCAGCGTTGGAGAGGGTCAAAAGTGGCTTTACAAAGTGGGGGTCTTCAGGCAAAACGCATGCAGCAGTATGTTCTGCTTGTGTTGTTGACGCTGCCATTGTTATCCCATCTCCCCTTGCAGGTGGCGACTAACCAATCGGTGATGGTGAAAGATAAGTCATGCCAAACCCCAACCAATCACTGTTCCATTAATGACGGCCCCTGCCGTATGCTGTTTTAGTTGTAATGATGAAGAAACACAAGTGTTGAGAGTATTTCACGGACACAGAACTGTGCTGCTCGAGTCACCGCCATCCCACTGCCTCCTGATCTGCATCCATCATCTCCATCTCCTCACTTTTTTATTTAGAGACAATTCATTCAGAAACTTTTGTTATTTTGATGTTGG
This sequence comes from Sparus aurata, assembly GCF_900880675.1. Taxonomy (NCBI): domain Eukaryota; kingdom Metazoa; phylum Chordata; class Actinopteri; order Spariformes; family Sparidae; genus Sparus; species Sparus aurata. Next base: position 12,020,600 of record NC_044190.1, read on the forward strand.
TTAAATCACAGCATTTCATAACTGTGTGAAGTACACTGGGTTTGAGCCATGTTGCCAAATATAGCTAAATTTGTTGCATCATTGAATGAAAAATTGGCCAGACCTAGAAATTCTGTCCATAAAAATAATGAACAGAACCGGTGACAAAGGGCAGCCCTGCCGGAGTCCAACATGCACCGGGAACAGGTCTGACTTACTGCCAGCAGTGCGAACCAAACTCCTGCTCCGGTCGTACAAGGACCGTACAGCCCTTAACTGAGGGCCTCCGACCCCGTACTCCCGGAGCACCTCCCACAGAATGCCACGAGGGACACAGTCGAATGCTTTCTCCAAGTCCACAAAACACATGTGGACTGGTAGGGCAAACCTCCATGAACCCTCGAGCACCCTTCCATTCCATGGCCAGGACGAAAACCGCATTGTTCCTCCTGGATCCGAGGTTCGACTATCGGCCGAATTCTCCTCTCCAGTACCCTTGAATAGACTTTCCCAGGGAGGCTGAGGAGTGTGATCCCCCGATAGTTGGAACACACCCTCCGGTCCCCCTTTTTGAATAGAGGGACCACCACCCCGGTCTGCCAGTCCAGAGGCACTGTCCCCGACTGCCACGTGATGCTGCAGAGACGTGTCAGCCAAGACAGTCCCACAACATCCAGAGACTTGAGGTACTAAGGAAGGTCTCATCCACCCCCGCTGCTTTGCCACTGAGGAGCTTCCGGACTACCTCAGTGACTTCGGCTTGGGTGATGAATGGGTCAGCCTCTGCTTCCTCTATGGAAGGCGTGTCAGTGGGATTGAGGAGATCCTCGAAGTATTTATTCCACCGCCCGACGATGTCCCCAGTTGAGGTCAACAGTGTTGGTGGAGGACTGCTTCCCCCTCCTGATGCGCCGGATGGTTTGCCAGAATTTCTTCGAGGCCGACCGGTGGTCCTCCTCCATGGCTTCCCCGAACTCTTCGAACAAATAGTAATATAAATATAAATAAATTATATATATATAGCCCTTTAAAGTGTTAAAGGGAGGTAGGAGGAGGTAGATTGGGTTTGTTCTTGTTGGGGGGGGGGGGGGGGTTGTGAGTGTATCCATTCGTATTTGTAGTTCGTATGGCCCAGGGGAAGAAGCTGTTCGTCAGCCTGCTGGTATGGGACTTTGTGGACCTGTAGCGTCTCCCAGAGGGCAACAGATCAAACAGGGGGTAGGCAGGGTGTGAAGGGTCTCCTGTGATGGCCTTGCTTCTCCTGAGGTAGCACGATGTGGCGATGTGTTCCAGGCTGGTCAGAGGGCTGCCGATGATCTTTTGGGCGGTGTTTATGACCCTCTGCACCGCCTTCCTGTCCTCGGCTGTTGAGCCTGCGTACCACACACCCAGACAGTACGCTCTCCCCAGAGGAGTGATAGAAGGCCAGCAGCAGCTTTGTGTCCAGTTTGTTTTTCCTGAGGACACGCAGGAAGTGTAGTCGCTGCTGAGCCTTCTTAACCAGGTCCCTGATGTTGTAGGTCCAGGAGTGGTCTGCGGAGATGTGGGTGCCCAGAAACCGGAAGGTGGTGACAGTCTCCACCTGTTCTCCATTTATGAGGAGGGGGGTGTGGTCATGTCTGTTCTTCCTGAAGTCCATGATGAGTTCTTTTGTCTTTTGGATATTCAGGGTCAGGTTGTTGTCTGAGCACCATAGCGACAGTTCCTCCACCTCGGCCCTGTACGCTGTCTCGTCCTCGCCTCGGATGAGTCCAACCACTGTGGTGTCATCCGCATATTTAATAATGCGGTTGGTTGGGTGAGTTGGAGAGCAGTCGTAGGTGTACAGGGCGTACAGAAGAGGGCTCAGAACACAGCCTTGAGGGGAACCAGTGCTGAGTGTGAGTGCAGTGGAGTGGTGGGGGCCGAGTCTCACAGACTGTGGGCGACTTGACGGGAAGTTTCTAATCCAATTGCAGGTGGGGAGGGGGATCTGTAGTTCCAGCAGTTTGGTGATGAGAATGTCTGCAATAATGGTGTTAAATGGTGAGCTGTAGTCCACGAAGAGCATCCTCACATAGCTCTTCTTGTTCTCCAGGTGGCTCAGCGCTGTATGGAGTGTGAGGGCGATGGCGTCTGTAGAACTGTTTGCCCTGTAGGCAAACTGGTGGAAGTCGAGGGAGGGAGGGAGACAGTCTCTGATTTGCTGGGGAACTGATCGCTCCAAGCACTTCATGATTACAGACGTCAGAGCGATAAGTCTGGAATCATTCAGGCTGTCTATGGCAGGTTTTTTGGGGATGGGGACGATGATAGGCCTTCAGACATGTGGGGACGGTGGCGTGTGTCAGGGAGAGGTTGAAGATTTTGGTGAAGATCCCTGCCAGTTGGTCTGCACATGCTTTAATCACCGCCCCTGGGATACCGTCAGGACCAGCAGCTTTCCTGGGGTTCACTGCTCTTAAGTTTTTTCTCACCTCGTGCTCCTGGAGAGAGAGAGGTGGGGTGCTGGAACCAGGGGGAGGCACTGACTGCAGGTGTGTGGTGGTGGTCTCAAACCGGGCAAAGAAGCTGTTTAGCTCCTCTGCCAGTATGCTGCTGCTGTTGGAGGATGTGGGAGGGGGGTTGCCTTTGTAGTTGGTTAGGGCCTGGATGCCCCTCCACTAGGGCTGGGTATAACCAGGTACCTCGCGATACAATACCATCACAATATTTTGCCCTCAATAACGATAATATCACGATACAGCGATTCTGCGATAATCGACATATTGCAAGAAATTTCATCCACGATATATCACGATATCTGTGTCACTGAAGAAATTCAGAATTTATTGACTGCACTGAATCCATTTCACAGGAATTACAAAACATTGTCAATTTCACATGAATGACAGCCAAGTAAACAAAGAGTAAATTGCACAGTGTCTCTTCTTAACACACACACACTGACTACAACTATCATTAAATATCTATATGTGTGGGTTTCAGAGCTACTTAAACCATTTTTTTAATTTTATTTGGTTGTATACCTATGTTTGAATAAAGATAAAGCTGTCCTCCGAAGAGGGGTGGTGGTGGTGACCCAAAAACCCCCCCTTTTTTTTTTTCTTTCACATTTTTAAATATCGATATTTGGCACCAGTGTATCAATAATGTACCTAAAGACGAAATATCGCGTTATATCGTAGTATCGATATTATGGCACACCCCTACCCTCCACATCTGACACGGGTTATTGTCCGTCAGGTATCCTTCTATTTTGTTCTTGTGGGAGACCTTGGCCTGTTTGATGCCCCTCCTCAGGTCAGCTCTGGCAGTGCTGTAGAGAGCTCTGTCTCCCGTCCTGAAGGCTGAGTTACGAGCTCTGATCAGGGTCTGGATTCCTTTGTTATCCAGGGCTTTCTGTTTGGAAAGATCCGGATGCGTCTATCCTCGGTGACGTTATCTACACAGCACCTGATGTAGAAGAGGACAGACTCGGTGTGTGTGTCCAGGTCCTGATCTTTGAAAATGCTCCAGTCTGTGCAGGCAAAGCAGTCCTGCAGCAGGTTGAGAGCATTTTCAGGCCAGGCTTTGATGGTCTGGGTGGTTGGTTTTGTTTGCCTTCTGAGGGGGGTGTAGGCAGGGAAGAGGAGCAGAGAGAGGTGGTCTGATTGTCTGAGGTGGGGGAGGGGGGTTGCTCTGTAGGCATGCTTGATGTTAGAATAAACATGATCAAGTGTGTGATGTAACGGTGGGAAATAAAGATGCAATGTCCTGGCAGCTTCAATAGCTGGTCTAATGTTACCGGGATTGTACAGTGACATGGATTTAAATGGTCTGATGTCTTAACTATGGGAGTAGAGCGTCAAGAAAGCCACCTACACACTCCACAAGACTCCAGAGAACATCCAAGTTACCAGGGACATGTGTAGTAGCGACCAGATGTGAACCAATGAGGTTTGACTTTAGTTAAGTTACCGTTATCTTCTAATGATCAATAATTGACTCTGTAAGAAAGTGAAACTATGTTAAATAAAGCTCAAATAAATGTATTATTTTCACACAGCGGTGATGGGTGTCATGTCATGGGTTTTGGTCTGGTGAATTTCGTGTTTTATTTTTAAAAGTAACTCTCCTCTCGTTTCAGGTCACTTGCCCTTCCTCTTGTGTCACCGGTATGACGTCTCCCCTGATCCCTGATTGTTTCCACCTGTGTTACCCCTCCTCATGTGTATATATAGTCCTCGTCTCATCTCGTCTCTTTGTCTTGTTGCCAGAGTATTTCGTCCTGCGTGTACCTCAAGCCCATGACCACAGCCATTGATCCAAGCCAAGTATTAGTTTGTATTCTCGATTCCTTTGTTTTCTCCTCAAGAAGAGTGATATTTTGTTTGTAGTATTTTCAGCTCAGTTTGAAGCTAGGTTTTGTTTGTTGTTGGTTTTCCTCCTCTTGGAGTGTTTTCTGTTTCTAGTCATTTTGTTTGTTGTTGGTTTTCCTGCTCTTGGAGTGTTTTCTGTTTCTAGTCATTTTGTTTGTAGCTTGGTTTTTCCCTCCTCTTGGAGCGTTTTCTGTTCTTTGTTATTTTGTTAGAAGTACAGTGTAGAATAATATTTTGTAGCCCTTGCTTGGGTGCAGACGCTTTTCTGCTTGCTCTTGCTTCTGCTTGCTTTCTTTTCCACTGTTATTCTTTTTCTTCACTGAAAGATTACAGGCAGCAACTCCTGGATATTTACAAACCACTGGGACAACAATTAACTGACTGCTGCTGCCTTATTTCACTTTTTTTTTCTTTTTCTTCCAAACTCAGTACTTTCAGAAAGAGGCCTTCGAAGTAGCACAAGCCTATTAGCAGCTAAAGCCTATTAGCAGCTAAAGCTAACTACCACCAAAATCCCTTTTGTTAACCTGAACCTTCAGAACATCCTTCAGAAAATTGCTGAGCTGGAAACCAAGATCCACCGGATAGAAGTAAATTTGGAAGTGAATGGACTATCTGGGAACGAAACTACTCTCCCATGGAATCAAAACAGCAGACAAGAGCCTGCTAACACACGGCTAACTAGCCCCAACAATGACTTGACAAAACAGGAGTTCAGGGGACTGGATAAAAAGCCCAGGAACATTCTTCCCTGCTGGAATACTCTTGGAGCAAAGCCTAAAGATAAATCATTTTGGGGAGAACGAGTAACAGGCAGAGCACAGCGTCCTGAGATCAGTGATGCAACTGGTTGGCCTGCACTTTCCTCTGAAAAGAGTGCCTCCTCAACGCCCATACCAAAGAGGAAACAACCGTGGACAACAGTGAAAAAAAAAAAGTAAGAGCAAACCTACCCAAATAACAAAAATACAACTGGAGAACAGATTTGCTCCACTTTATCAAGACTGTGCAAGCTCTCCGTCAATGAACAAGGAGAGATATGAGACCAAATCCAAAAGTAAAAGACCAGAGAAAGAGCTAATGACTGGACCACAAACACTGATTGTGGGTGATGTTGCTGTGAAGGAGGTAAACAGCTTTTGCAGCAAGAAGAACACCAAAGTATTCTGTTTTACCAACGATATGGTCTCTGACATCTCAGAAAAAATTCTGGACATTGTTGCTGAACATCCAACAGCGAAATCTCTCATCGTACACACAGGGGCCTGTGATGTTGTGAAACAACAATCTGAGGTATTGAAACAAGACTTCACTGATCTGTTGAACAAAGTCAGATCTCTCGATACTGTGGTGTTTGTCAGTGGCACTCTACCAACTGTCTGTAGAGGTGATGAGAGATTCAGCAGGTTGTTGATGTTGAACAGATGGCTCAAAGCTATATGTGCCGCTCAATCGGTGAACTTTATTGACAATTTTAACATTTTCTGGGAACGCAGACACCTCTTTAAGGCAGATGGATTCTGCCTTAACAAGTCAGGAGTAAGGTTGTTAACCTCCAACATATTCTACTCTGTGCACCACACACCAGTTCCTCCCTTCAAGGACCCCAGGCAAGACAAACCAAAACAACTGATAAGACAGCCCTTGGAAGGAGAAATACTTGTGCCTGAGATAAGCTTCGAACAGGCAAGTCAGCTGTGCCAGGAGGAGGAGTCCTTGCTGCCATCTTCGCCCTGCAAGGAGGAGTCCCCCCCAGTCGCAACAAGAGGGAACATCCACTCTCCACCAACCCCAACCAACTCTCCGCCCTCTCCAGCCAGCCTCAGCCTCTCCCCCTCTTCCCCCCTCCTCGATTTCACGGATGAGATGAAAAAGCTGGTCAATGTTGGAGTCAGACTCACACCCCGCCCAAATCTGCCACGCTTGAAACCACCATCGCCAAAGTGTCATCGTGCCCCTCCACCCCCTCTGAATAATCCTTGGCCTCTACAGTCTGAAAACAGCGAAGCACATACTGTCCATTCTGACAGTACAATTAACGCTTACTGATATGTGCCGGGTCCGGGCTTCGAAGTAGATATCACTACTGTTTTCCCCCGAGAAAAGCCAGGGCCCCTTGGAGTTCAGGCAGCCTCCTCAATTCCTGTGCTTACAGGTGATAGAAAAATTGTGAATTTGTTGAGAAACAGGAAATGCGAGACTAAATGTGCCAATCCATTCAATTTAGCTCCCATTCCTCGTCAGCCACTAACTGTCGCAAAAAATTGCACAGTTGGTTTTGATACTGTAACTGTAGCTCTATTAAACATCAGATCTCTGGCAGGAAAATCTTTTTTAATACATGATTTTATCATCAAACACAATCTTACTTTTATGTTTTTAACTGAAACTTGGTTAGACCAGGATAACAGTGCAGCTGTTCACATTGAATCAAGTCCTCCAAATTTCTCTTTCTTAAGTGAAATTAGAATGCATAAAAAAGGAGGAGGTGTTAGTATTCTGTTTAATGAGTTACTCAAATGCAAGCAGATGTTTTATGGAAGTTTTACTTCTTTTGAATATGTTGCTCTTAAAGTAAACTCATCTTCTCGAGCTATATTTCTAAACATCTACAGGCCACCTAAAAACTGCACGTATTTCTTTGATGACCTTGTTGAGTTACTGTCTCTTATCTGCACTGACTTTGATTGTGTGTTAATTGTTGGTGACTTTAACATCCATGTCGACAAGCCTGAGGACAGATGGACTAAAGAACTGTGCTGTGTCCTTGATAACTTTGGACTCACTCAGCATGTGACACAGCCCACACACAACAGGGGCCACATCCTGGACTTAGTTATCTCAAAGGGTCTGAACATTTCTTAGGTTCTGGTATCTGATGTCGCTCTCTCTGACCATTACTGTGTTTTCTTTGAGAGTGATATATCAGTGCACACAAATGTTCAAACTCAGGTTGTCTCAAAGCGATACATCACTGAAAACACTGGTGACATATTCATTGATGCTTTCTCTTCCACACCACCCCTCTCTAGGTTCTCTGTCAATGACCTTGTACTTCATTTCAATTCCAAAATTATAAATGTCATGAATGCCATTGCACCCACTAAAGTGAAGGTGGTCTCTGGTAAGAAAAAATCTCCTTGGAGAAACGCCACGCTTGTCAAGAAGGAAAAAAGGGAATGTCGAAAAGCTGAGCGCAGGTGGTGAAAAACAAATCTCCAGGTTCATTTTGACATTTATAAAGAGAGACTTTACATTTTTAATTTAGAATTAAAAAAGTCAAGGCAGTCCTTCTTCTCAGACATTATCACCAAGAACAAAAATAATGCTCGTGCCTTGTTTGCTACTGTCGACAGGCTAACAAACCCTCCTGTGCCAGTAGCATCTGAACATCTGACTACCAGGGCCTGTAAAGAATTTGCATCATTCTTCACTGCCAAAATTCAGAACATTAGACAAGCGGTCAGTACCACTCTACCAGGTACTGGAGGTGTGTTGTCATTTGTCCACCTAAACCCAACTCTAATACCCTGACACAATTTGATCCAATTAATGACAAAAACCTGCAAGACATTATACAGCATTTGAAGTCTTCCTCCTGCAGCCTGGATATTTTACCAGCAGGGTTCTTCAGAAAAGTTTCAGACTGCATGATTCCAGACCTGCTACAGATTGTTAACATGTCTCTTCTCTCAGGTGTCTTCCCCCAAGCCATTAAGAATGCAGTCATTAAACCACTCCTGAAGAAGAGAAGTCTAGACACATCAGTAATGAATAACTATAGGCCCATTTCAAACCTCCCAATTTTAAGTAAAATAATTGAAAAAGCTGTCTTTCAATAGCTGAACAATTACTTAATAATAAATGGCTGTTTTTATGTTTTCCAATCAGGATTTCGACCACATCACAGCACTGAGACGCTCTTGTTAAGGTCCTCATCGACATTCATTCAAACACAGACAGCGGAAAAAATCTAAAAAAAAAAAGGATTGTTAAACATATTTGTGGTTAAAAAAATCTAACTTTTTCAACTCGGATTTCATGTTTTTTTTTGGTGATTTTAGGTCCATTGTGTTAATACAGTATGTCAAAATAAAAATAACTGTACAGTCACACATGTGAGGTTGTGCTGAAAATAATGACACCAAGTAAATAGCTTTTAAGATGAAATATAATGGCAAAATCAAAAATAGTCAAAAACAGCCAATTATACCCTGGAATATCAGATTTCACAACAAACCTAAATATCCCTGACACCCCACCTTCAAACACAGCCTCATTTGGCCATCCATGAAAAAGCTCCTTAACCTCCCACTTTTTTATAGGAATACACTTTTCTTACGGGCACTGCACTAGTTGTATAAATGGATGACCATAGAAACCCATATTGAAGGGTACACCAACTGTTTTATCTGTCTTGTCCCTTTGTCTTTTTTTTATTTTTCATTTTCTTCTTGCCCCCCTATAGGTGATAGGAGGGGTTTGATGAGGCAATTGTTTGTTTGTTGACGCCTCAACATCCTGTCTTTTCTCTGTAAAAGAAAAATGTATAAATAAAATATATTAAAAAAAAAAAAAAAAAGCCATAGGCCGATGTTGGTAGCATTAAATGCATAATTTGGTAGTGAGGGTAGAATAGTGTCTAACTATATTTTGGATCTGAAATGGCATTGTGTGTGATCTCTAATTAGACTAAGATCTTGTAAAACGGTGTCTAAGAGTGTTTTCACACCTGCCTTGTTTAGTTCGGTTGAATCGAACCCTGGAGCGTTTACCCCCTTGGTGCACTTCGTTTTGGAAGGTGTGAACACATCAATCGCACTCGGGTGCGGACCAAAACAACCGGACCGAGACCTTGTGGAAGAGGTGGTCTCGGTCCGGTTCCAAACAAACTCTGGTACAGTTCGTTTGTGGTGAGAACATGATCCAACTCGATCCGACCCAACTGCAGGAAGCATCATTGCTTAACCCCAAATTTCCACTGGATACGTGTCCGCTGCGTTACGGCCGATCAGGTGTTTTGCTCTGCCATCCGCCGTCCGGTAACCCCCGGTTGCGTATTGAGTCGGACACGGCGCAGTGCAGTAGACAGCTGGCGTCTCGAGGCCGAGGAGTTTCCGCGATAATCACATAATCACTCGCGACCGCAGTTATAGATCTGTGTTATTAATAACAACAACAGGAAGTGTTCCCGACCGAAGGATCAGCAGAAGAGCTTGTGTTTGTCTCTTTTTTGAGATTTGCATATTACCTCGAGTTTGGTTTGTGTTCACACGGCAGCATTTACAAGTGGACCAAAATGTGTGATGCGCAAGGAAACTGCTCTCTAATTGGTCTAAACGCAATGAGGAGCTGAGGTGTGGGTTTGGGCTGTGGTATGGGGTGGGACCAAGGCATGGGCTGGGGTGGAGTGGAAGAAATGGTGGCTAGCAGCAATCTGATGAGCCCTGCCGGCAGGATTCGTCATAAAATTCTGATACCATTGAATAATCTCCAGGCCAGTAACTGCTGGGTCCATTTTACTTGGTCCGTTCATTCTGTCACAGCGGGTTAAAAGGGGAAAGCTAAGGAGATAGGAGGTGGACCCAAATGCAGTAACTCATAGGACAAGAGGCAGGATTGAGGGGGAACAAAAGGCGAGCTTTTATTTAACAAAAGCTGGATGCAACAAAAATCAAAGAGCATGAAACAGAAATCAGTACAGGGAGTACACAAAACAAAGTAGCAACAAAAAAGCAAGACAAAGTAGCAACAAAAAACAGCAAAACAAAGTAACAACAAAACAGCAAGACAAAGTAGCAACAAAAACAGCAAGACAAAGTAGCAACAAAACACAGAGTTCAAATCAAATGCAGAAACATACAAAAAACTAGAGACTGTAGACATGACACCAGGCAGACGCAGACAGAAGCAGTGAAAAGACAAAGGGTACATGGGAAACCAAGGCATAAATACACAGACAGACTGATGAGGGATCGAAGGACAGGTGTGGAGAGAGGAGGGAGGAGGACAGGTGAGATAATCAGGAAAATACAGAGGAGATGGCATGGAGGGAACAATACTTACAGACAGAGGGAGACAGAGGGAAGAACATAGGAGACACTTTAAGGACAAGAGACACAAGAGGGCATGGAAATCAAAAATACAACACAAGACACTGAACCATGATATCAGCACTTAACACGAAATGAACCATGGCATGTGTGATGCATAGAGTATAATATGTTGGAGGTGAACAATCTTAATCCTGACTTATTAAGGCAAAATCCATCTGTCTTAAGGAGGTGTCTACATTCCTACAAAATTTAAAAATTGTAAGTAAAGTTCATGGATTAAGCAGCACATGTAGCTTTGAGCCATTCGTTCAACATCAACAACCTGCCGAATCTCTCATCACGTCTTCTGTCAGTAGAGGGCCACTGATAAACACCCCAGTATGTAGAGATCTGACTTTGCTCAACAGATCAAAAAAGTTTAGTTTCAGTAGTTCAGATTGATGCGTCACAACATCAACACCTCTGTGTGTAAAATTAGAGATTTTGCCATTGGATGTTTAGATGTCACAGACCACATCTTTGGTAAAATGGTACTTTGGTGTTCTTCTTGCAGCAAAAACTTTTCACCTCCTTCACAACACCATCATCCACAATCAGAGTTTTAGGCATAGTCATAAGCTCTCTTACTTTTAGATTTGATCTCATGCCTTTCCTTGTTCTATAAGGATAAGGTGTTTTTCAGGTTTTAGGATGGAGAGCCAAGGTCTTGTGAGAGTGGAGCAAATCTGCTCTCCAGATTTATCTTTGTTACGTGGGTAAGGTCGATCTTACTTTTTGGTTTCGCTGCCATCTACAGCTGTTTCCTCCTTGGTACGGAGGTTGAGGAGGCACTCCTTTCAGATGACAGTGCAACCCAACCAGTTGCATCACAAATCTCAGGGCGCTATATCTGTAGGCTTTGCACCAAGAGTGTTCCAGCAAGGAAAAATATTCCAGGATTTATTACACAGTGCACAGTCCTCCTGTTTTGTCGCGTCATTGTCCAGGCTAATTAGCCATGTGTTAGAAGGCTCTTGTCTGCTGTTCTGACTCCATGGGACAGTGGTGTCGTTCCGACATAGCCCATTGACTTCCACATTTACTTCTATCCGTTGAACCTTGGTTTCCAGTACAGCAATTTTCTGAAGGATCATCTGATAATCGTCCACAGTAAAGGGAGGCATTTCGATGCTAGTTAGCTTTAGCTGCTAACAGGCTTGTGCTAATTGGTGGGCCACGTTCAAAAAGAACTGAAGAGTTTTTAAAAAATTTAAAATGAGGCAGCACCTACTTAATCTACAATTAATTATAGTGCCAGTGGATTGTAACTATCTAGGAGTCGCTGCTTGTCATCTCTCAGTGAATAAAACATGCAAGCAGAAAATCATCTACCCCAGAGCAGATACAGGAAGTGAACAACACAGATATAGGAAGTGCACTACACAGCATCTCCATCAGAGCCAATCCAGTCTACATTAGGCACATAATTTGTTTAAATTAATTTGTGTTCATGTTTTGATTTATAATTTATGTTGTGTTATTTTCACTGTCACCTGTTGTTTGTGTCTCGATCTCTCTCTATAATCATATTTCTCTATTCTCATGTGTTTTAAATACTTTCATGTTACCTGACACATCATAATATATTTTTTGTCTTTTCTCTCTTGTGTCTTCATTGTTTATTTTAATTATATTCTGCTGCTTTTCCTTTGTGTTGAGTGCTTTGCAAAACTGGTTTGATAGCTGCTATACAAACAAACTTTGTACAGCACACTACTAGCATACTACGAGGTGTGTAGTGTTTCAGGCAACATAAATAGGGTATTTGGGGAGATAATTAATAATTAGGATAAATAATAACATCCAATTTACATTAGATCACCTCAGGGCACCACTCTTGGAGAAGGGAAAATTCACCAAATCAGTCTCATAAAAAGGTACTAAACTGTCAGTTGGTAACTAGGTTAATTAATTTAATAACTACAACCAAAAATTACACATTCAACTTTCACTCTCATACAATATTAAATAGACAGCATGTGGGTTCAAAAGTCTTTTATTTAACACAAAAATAAAATACACAATCTAACGAATATATACTATATACAGGTGTGTGTGTATGTGTGTGTGTCTGGAATAACAAAAGAAAAATGGTGGCTAGGGTTCAAAGTGCCACACGTCATGGCACGGACATTGCCAGACAACAAATAAAATGGCTGATCAAAGGGCTGGACTCAGGTCCAAGATGGTGGATCACCACTTGTTTCTTTGATAGGAGAGAAAAAAGAAACTATGGTGGTGCTCACACCATTAGCTCACTCATATCACACATAGGTGTGATATGGTCCAGACTGAGGGAATGTGTGTTTGTAAGTGTGACAAGTCACAGTTAGAGAAGTTGCTTAGTCGCTTGCAAAGACCCTGAGTCTGTGTGAAGCATAATTAGACTGATGTCAAATTAGACGTTTAGCAAAGCAAACTATCAGTAACCTGACCTGACATCACAATAACACCCAAACAGTGAAAAAACACATAGATTGAACATGTGCAATCAACCAGAGTTAAAAATTCCTGTGCTAAGCCATGCAATGATATGCTGTGTGCTATCTAGGCCCAGTTCAACGTTACCAGTCTTTGAAGACCAGGAGCTGATGATTCCTGCCAAGCAGGAGAATGTTGTAATCCCAACCAGGCATGGACTGGCCATCTGGCATACCGGGCAATGGGCCGAAGCACATTTATGGGCCGGGCTTTCATAATTTAATCCAAAAGTTTTATTATAAATCATTTTTATCGACCGCGATGGCCCATTGGTTGATTTTCTTGAAGGACATTGGGCTAATCCAATCTCACTCAGCCCTCCTTTTTTTTTTTCTAAGTGCACAATTTAGAGGGGCGGCCCATTGGTCCGTCTTCAATATAGACAGTGAACTGAGCCAATCAAGATATAGTACGAAGGCGGCCCCACCCCTCCCTGCGCTGTCTCCTGTAACTTCTGCTAGTTTCAAAGTGTTGAGCACGAGGACTGACAACATTGAGCAACCAAAGAGAAAGAAATTGGGTGCGGAGAAGTTGCGTGCTAAGGGAAGAATCTCACTGTAGATGCTGCAGAATGTACTAAAATCACAGACATGTTCGCTGGAGGGGCTGCTGTAGTCTCCATGTCCTCTGAGACAGCAATGATCCAGTAACAGCAGGTTGAAGGTGAAGACAGCAGCAGCGGGCAGGAGAGGAGCAGCCAGAGACGCTGACTGACAGGGACAGTGTAGTACAGCCGGTAAGCAGGTAGTAACGTTAATACAGGGACTGTGAGGTGATGGAGGGAACGTTAGCTCTATTACATGAAGAGCTCTCAACGGGTCGGGCCGGCCCGACAAACCCGACCGGACCCGCGGGCTCTGGCCGTGTTAACGGGGGGCGGCAGACAATTCATGCGGTTGTGTAGCGCTGTGTTGGGTTCGGACTGTAATTTTCAGGCCCGTTGAGAACTCTAATTACATGATAATGATGAGCAATGGTGATTGATTAGTATCGATTTTAATTGGTGTTGCATACTTCTCCAAATCTGGCAGCCACGGCACTTTATTCTGATAAAACAGCAAACGGTCAATGCTGAGAAGTGTCGGATGAGCATTAAGTGTCTATTTTAGGCTCCATCATAGCATTTTAGATATTTAGGTTAAAGGTGTGTTGAAAGGCTGCATAGTAATTTGAATGAGTAGCAACCCTCTATGCTGTGGTTAAACATGTTTTAAAAAACAGATTTTAAAACTGCTAAATGATTAGTAAAAGCTTTGCAATTTAAGCATTACTAAAGTAAGTGTAAAAAAAAGTATAAAAGTATTATCAGCAAAAGGTTTGCCCACATAGAACAAGAGTAGATCTGTCAAATGCTTTTAAGACAAGTTGCTTTGCATGAGTTCATAAAGCAGCCCTGTTTTGAGCCTGATATAACAATTTTATAGCTTTTTAAAGGGAGAACCTTTTAACCTGAAGAATTAGAATTGAGCTGCTATATCAGGGAAATTCAGAAAATACATATTAGAGATGATTTCAATAAAAAGGATAAGATAATCAATTGAACTACACAGAGCAGACAAAAGTGGTAGAGTTAACAATAGATGCTAAACTTCTGAGATCTAGGATGCCGATGATACATTATGCTTGAAATAGAATATACCTTTACTCAACTATGTGTTGAGTAAATGTACTTATTTGCTTTCCACAATGGTTATTTGATAGACTTCTAAAGTAATAATAAACTGTAGATTTCTAATAAGCCTAAAGGCAAAATGTTATGTTTTTTTTTTCCGGTTGTCCGGTTGTGCTCCGCTAATTATGAGGGGCCGGTCTAAGCCAAAAATGCCAGGGCCGATTTTTTGTCCCAGTCCAGCCCTGATCCCAACAGTGCTGTTTTTGCTGTGTAAGGTCTGATGAAAGACAGCGGATGGAGGAAACTGGTCGCTCCTTTCCTTTACAAGGCTAGCAGCTCGGTGTTAAACCTGCAGTCTGGAGTTCTGAGAAAAACGTGGACTTAGCCAGAATTCTTTAATGAGCACAGCTTCCAGGTCCCTCCTTCTTCCTCTCTGCTGCACTGCAGCCCTACCTTCATAGCCCCTCCCCACAGAGGAGCCTGCCATGCATGAGCAGGCTTGTAACCACGGTAACAGAGGAAGCCAGATAACCAAGATAGCACATTCAAAATAGCAACAACAACATAAGCTCAATACAAGTAAACATAAGATCAATACAAGTAAATTACAATGACAAGTGCCTGATGGGGAATCACTGTAGTAAACCGAGTAACAAAAAAAATCCTCACATCGCTGTAGACAGAGTTACCAGCTAATCATTGCCTGGTGCAACATTATAACTGCCCGGTCACTTCACTTTTGCTAACCAGTGGCCATAAAGACAAAGCTTAACACTGGAGTTAGCATACAAGCTAAAAAGCTAGCTTTACCAACAAGCTATGTAGCTCGACTGCAACATCAGCGAAATGCGCTATTGCGAGTTTACTGTAACCGCCAACATTTTATACTGTTTAAATAACAGAAATAAGCATGTATCAAGCAGGGGTCCCTACTTGTCCAGCAGAATGGTGGCCAACTCTGCGTCACTCTTGAGTCCTTGCAAATCCCGCAGCTCCCTTCACCTCTGAAATGACACTCTGATATTTATCCTAGATTTCTTACTGGCAGTTCTTTGTTTTTACTCTTCTTTTCTTCGTCAGTCCTCTTATTTCTTCTCTTTGACATGGGCAATGGTGGGGCATTATGTTGCTCAGTTGCTTCTTAGCTATTGTTTACAGTTTGGGCTTGAGCTGGAAAGTATCTGACCAGGTAAGTGCAGGCACAGCGCCTGTGCAGGGGAGGGGGGCTGCCCAGTACGTGCTGTGCAAGAGTTGGGGGCTGCCAGCAGGGTATGCATTAGAATGATTGACACTTCTCAGGCACTCACCTTGGCTCTGATTGCTTGAGTGGATTCTTGCAAATCAAATTACAGCAACTGGGTGGACCCACAGACAGTGATTTTTTACACAGCAGACCTTTATCTTATTCTACTGTCAGATCATGATGACAATTTTAGCAAATATAACAAAAAAAAAGTTACAGATTACAACTTTTAGGATAAGTTCTTTGGGCCTGCTGGAAATGCAGCTGGCAGCTGTCAAAACTTGGAGGCAGGAAGTCCCATAGGGAAAAAGGTGGAGAGGAGCAAGAACAATGGAAGTTGCTGGAGTTTTGACTATCTCTCACCCTGACCAATGTAGCTTAAGGGAGGTACTCACAGACAGTCTTTGCACCTAGGTGTGAAGACTGGGGAATTCTGGGTAACTGAGTTCAGTTTAGAGTCTATTTTGAAATCCACAATGAACAACTTAACTGTGGGTCCCAACGGATGTACATAGAGCAGCTACTTTTTGAATTTGATGCAAGAAGCTGGTTATCATAAGCAGAGAATGATTAAGTAGACAAGGTCACCTCATGTGTGCTTATTTCCATCTGTCACAGCTTGTTACAAGGTGTAGAGAGTCTATCACCACATCTGTCGCAGCTGTTTTATCAGAATACATTTCTGTCATACTCCTCATGGTGTGTGACTGTAGAATTTAAAGTTTTTTTATAACACTGTACTGAAAACCTGTGCAGGATCCCCTGCGGTGCCAGATAACGATTAAAATAAAGGAAAGGAAAATAGGCTTAACGAGACCACTAAGTTAGTCCAAGTTAGTAAGTTAATTATGAGTCATCACAGAGATCTCATCCGTCAATTTGTCCATATGTACAGCACTTAACATAACATAAAACTGACAGCATCCAACGTCCACTTTATCCAGTCAAAAATTTGTCACTGTGAGTTCAAGTTTAACTGTAAGCACAGTCTCACATAAGCAGTTCAAACTGCCTACACAGAGATAAACCAATATGGTATCTGACTGCTCATGGGGCATGCCATATGCAAACAACGATTAAATTATATCACCAGCATGAAATCATTACTCTCCACACAAGCACTGTGAAAACATCAGTTATTGGTATTTTACTTGGTATTTTTACTTTTTGAAGTATCCATTGCATATGTTCAGCCTCTGCTAGAGATCCCATGGCAATTTGATATTGGAGACCCTCTATATCGGACTGTAATATCATACAGTTGCATATATTATCAATTGCATAATCTGATAGATCTGGATAGGAATCTGGCTTCTAGAAGTCTTCAAACATCTTTTATGCGTTGTTCCCCTTTTTGTAATACCATCTTGGAACTGTGTCTGACACGATCTTTCTTTCTTTCCTTCCCCCTTTCTTTGTTGATCTTGTTCTTCTCTCTGTCTCATTAAGCAGGGTGTCGGTAAGTTTGAAAAACTGTCAAGCCCAGGCTAGAGTTTGACAGTATCCAGCCAGTAAACCCCACACCCTGAACTCAGGCCTCTCTCCGAACTGCTCCCCCCAAAACATGAATGCACACTGTCCAACAACTGCTGAATACCACAGACGGAGTTCGAGTCAGTGCATTGTTTTCATCACAACATCTAACAAGTAGCTACTTCATGTCTCATTCACCTGTAAGTAAACACCCCTATAATATGATACTGAACTTAAACAACCAACATTGCCAGTTCTAGCACTGATAGCTGTCAAGTCAACTGGTTATGAAAATGCTGACAAGGCAAGATTGGTGGTGGGCCAGCTACATGTTTTAGTTTTTTGTTTCCCTCAGCAATTCACAGACAAACATGAATATGGTTTTGGACTCATGATGATATGATGTTTTGCATGTTCAGAGCTGCTTGCATTGCTGAGCAGTCCTGTTGCTGGATTTTTTTTCTCGTTTTTTACCAAAATATTTAATATTTTGATTGCTGGCTGGATGTTAAGAAATGTTATACAAATATGATTAAAAAAAATGCTTTTGAACATAAATAAACTACCCCGGCTTTAAATATGTTGCAATTGCTCATTTTACTGTGAACTACAACAATACATCAACTCTTAGCCAGTGAAGACAAGAACCTCTCAAAACATCCATTCAAGACCTTTTTATTAGGAAGGTTTAGACTTCAAAAGTGAACACAACAGGAGGACAAATTGACCACGGGCGGAAAAGAGAGAGTGAAGCAGAAAAGAAAAAGAGAAAGAAAGAAAATAAAGAGTGCCATGTGATGAAATGAAATTCTAATCGTGGAGCAACAAGGTCACTGAGTGACATGTTTTGATTATCACACTGGTAGATGTCGTACTGTGAGAACTCACAATGAATCAGGGAGATCTCATGTTTAAATGTATATTTTATTGCAAAAAGAGGGAGGGTGTGGGAGAAAGAGAAAGGGAATAATCAGTAGAGAGAATAACAAGGCAAGGTTCCTGCAGATGAATAGGATGTCTGGAATTTGGGCATCTGAGAGGATGACAGAAAAATGTCAGTTCTCTCTGCATTTTATGGCTCTCATCATATCCTAACATGGCTGTCATGCTTCAGGGAGAATGGTGGCTGTTTTGTCTAAAGCTGTAGAAAGTTAAATCAGGAATCACAGAATACCTCAGCTCAAAAACCATCAAAATTGTCTTGTCTGCATACAGAGTGGCCTTGAGGAGGAGTGGCAATGGGAGAGGAGGAATAAAGAGAAGACGCTTGACAGAGGAAAGGCTGTCTCAGTAAATGACGTGCTGTATAGTCTCACAGCATGTCCACAACAGAGTGAATGACAAAGAGAAACAATACACAGAAAACAAATCTGTGATATGTGACAGTGAGATCAGAGGGATGACAACAAACTCACAGATATGCATAAATTATAAAATACAAATACTCGTGTTCAGTGATATGTTGGTGATTTGACAGAATATTCCAAATTAACAGTCTTGTGTATGTTGGCCTTGAAGGGACATCTCAGGGTCAGCTTATCTCAGCTCGGCTTTCATCAGCCACACCAGCACTTCCTCAAACTTTCCTCAACATCTGTGAAAAACATACAGAATGTTTATCTGCGTTTATCTAAAGGAAACAAGAGTTTACTAAAACTTGTTTTTTTTTTTTACTTTTGTAGCTCTGGACATCTGCTCCATCTGTTAGAATAACACTGTACTCACCAAAGTACGCGCCACAGTCTCAGAATGCAGCAACGTTAAAAAAAGGGGGAAAAAAAACATGAAGGCGGTTAAGCCAGATTATCTGAATCACTTTTTGGTGTCAAAACTGAAAGTGAGGTTGCCCAATATTAACTAGTGGTAGAGTTAAATCAAGAAGTCAGTCTGTAAACTTTAACAGATGTTTGCAGTGGACAGTTTGGGTAATGATTTTACTTTATGTATTTTCTTTTACAGATCAGTTTGACCAGCTTGGAGAAGTTTATTTCAGTGTCTGAACATCTGACTAATCACATGCATCTTGCCCTTTAGTAAATATTTTTAGCAATGTTACTGTTCCAAGGAAATACCCTGTTGGCATAATTAATGGAAATGATGGTGAGAACAGAAAAAATTAACCTAAAGTGCAATATAGTGAAGTTTGTCTTTAAAATCTGAATCCTTAAAGGGATATTCCGGTGTAAATTTAATCCATGATCTAACACACCGTGAAACTGTGTTAGACTCCCTCTCAAGAAATCAAGTTAGCAGACCGCTAATTTACGGAGTTTTATCAACCTCAGAAACGACCGCACGACAACAATACACTGCAGTAAATGGTTTCAACTATAAACCACCACCAAAAAGCCACAAATAATGCTCAGAACAGCACCAAACTTCAGAAACAGTACAAATAGGGTCTCAGCACATAGTCGAAGCTGATGGAGGAGAGCTGAAATCTGTTTTTAGCTTCACAATAGAAATCCAGCTAAGCTAGCGGAGGTTACATGCCCCGGACTATGTGCTGAGCACTGCTAGTAGCGTTCAGCCTGGTAACGTTAACCTGAAGCCTCCTCTACTAGCAATTTTTTTTCGTGTGCATTTTATGAGGAAAATGACCATTACACATTGAAACAACGTTAAACTAGATAATACAACGGTTTTCGTAAATTTTAAAACTTTATTAATGGAGAAAATACTTATATTTGTGAACTTCTTTCGCGGTAGCAGTCATCTTGCTGGTGATTCGCAGTGCATTCTGGGAAATCTGTCGTAGCCCTCCGTTTGGAGTGTGCCTCTGGAAAATCTCCGTTTGAAGGGGTATATAGCCTTACTGTACATAGTCCCAAAAGTGGCCCACTATACTCATCACCAATTGATATTACACGACCAGTCTTCACATTTCTGAATCCAAAGTTAAGTCCATAATTACTTCTATTAACAATTCCAAATCAAAAGACATATTTGGACTGGATTCTATGTCTAAGAAACATACTGCCTCTTTTACAGGGCCAGTTACTAAAATCATTATCAACACATCCTTTAAGGACGGAAAATTCCCAAAGGACTGGAAGTCAGCCATTGTTGTGCCAGTCTATAAATCAGGGGACACAACTGACATAAATAACTATATGCCAATTAGTATTTTACCAGTCATGTCTAAGATCTCTGAAAAATGTGTGGCTGACCAATTGACTGAGCATCTTAACAGTAGTCCTTTAACACTACACCCCATGCAATTTGGCTTTAGAGCCAACCACTCCACTGAGACAGCAAATTGCTTTTTTGTGGAAAACATCAAATCAAAAATAGACAAAAGAGGCGTAGTTGGAGCAATTTTCTTAGATCTTACAAATGCTTTCGACACTGTCAATCATCAAATACGCATTCAAAAAAATGTCTTATTTTAATTTCTCAACCAGTGTAATTGACTGGATGAGATCATATCTGTCAAATAGAGTGCAGTGTGTAAGGGTTAGTGGCGAAACATCACCACCCCTGAGGAACGAACTGGGTGTACCCCAGGGATCTGTCCTGGGCCCTATTGTTTTCAGCCTTTATATAAATGACCTGGCATCAGTCTGCACTGGATGTGAGGTTCAGATGTATGCTGATGATACAGTAATTTATGTCCATGCACAAACCAAAGCGCAAGCTGCTGCCTAACTCAGTGATACAATGGTACATGTACATAAATGGCTTGCTTACTCACAGTTGTATCTCAATGTAAAGAAGACAGTCTGTATGTTTTTTAGCAAGACTAACACTGTACCTCACTGTGAACCCAAGGTCTGTGCCTGGGGAGGTCATTCAAACAGTTACACATTTTAAATATATAGGTATTATCCTTGACTCTACTCTGTCCTTCAAAAACCAAGTGAAAAAGCAGCACAACATTAAGGCCTACTTATCACTTCACAAACAAGCGCTTAAAGTTTTGGACAGAAAACCCAAGCTTTACCGCCACTGTAACATTCTGGACAAATATAACTAGCTCATCTGGGAAAATGTTTTAAAGCACATTGATGCATGCCTAATTTTTAAGATTATCAATAGCAAGGCTCCCCCACCACTCTGTAACTTTATACAGCAGAAACAATGCAACAACAATACCAAAAGGGCTGCCTGGCTTTTAAGCAATCAAAAATGTGAACATCTTTGCTAGTATTTAATCTGAATGCATGTTTGTTGCTATGTATTATTGTAGCTGTCCTGTAACCCATGGTGGTTTGTATTAATGGATGTATGGTTATATGTTTTAATGTTTTAATGGAGCCAGTCTTTTGGCATCATGTTATAATGTTATTATCTGTTGCTGTGTGTACTCTTTTTATGTCTTTTTTTTAAGCCACCCTGCACCTAGCTTAACATCTTGCCAAAGGACTGCAGTTGAAAATTAGCCTGCTGGCTAACACTCGCACATTTACAGAAATGTCGATTAATGTGCACTGTCCTTTAAATAAATAAAATAAATGAAATGAAATTAAACTATTAACTCTATTATGGCCATACAAACATCAGAGCTGTTTATATGGGGTGCCAAATGTAAAAAATCAGTCACACTTTTCTAGCTGATACATTTTGAATATTTAGCTCACTTTCCTCACATTTAGCTTACCTTCCTTACATTTAGCTCATTTTCCTCACATTGTAGGTACAAAATAAATGGTGAATCTAAATGGCAAATCTAAATCTAAATGTTAAATCTAAATCTAAATGCTAAATCGAAATCCAGATGTTTAGAAAATATGCAAATAGCCCACGCCTGTCAGCATGCACAGGCCTGTCCACACCTCCAACTGACCGTGCTGTAGATGCGAAGTTAAAGAGAGGAAGGACCGAACATGGCCAGCTTGCTCCAAGTAGGAGATCTTGAGCAGGCGGTTATGGCAGCTGTGCATGTTGCACTCCGCAGTGCACTTCCGACGGTACCCTCCACACCATTAACGGTAAGTTACGTAGTTAAAAGCTGAACTTTTTACTGCATTCTGGGGGAAGCTATTGTTAGCTAACCGACCTAGCAGGCTATCGTTTGCCAGTGTGACTCGAGTGCCAGCTAAGATGTGATTGAATGTATCATCTGACCTGTATAGAAGAAGTTATTATTTTTTTTTTTTTGATTAAGCAGACTTATTAGGGAAAAGCTTATTTTTCAGCCAAACATTTACCTTGTACACATTGGAGAAACTCTCTGAACTTAAAGGTCCCATATTATGAAAAACACGTTTTCTCTGGTCTCTGCATGTATAAACTGGTCCTCCCTGTGCCTGCCAACTCCCAGAATGAGGAAAACAAGGGATTCCTGCATGGTCTCTGCAGCCCACCCACTGGTAAAACGGCGCTCCTACAGGCTATTCAGATTCAGCTCCTTTCGTTACGTAATGAAAGGAGTCATTATCATAGGTCGGCCTCCTCTGCGCGGTGATAAGAGATATCCGAGAGGGGGGCATCCATCCCCGAGGTGTAGTTCGGTGTGTCCAGCGGTAAGATAGCAGTGTTTCAAGATGTTGTCGCTTAAAGCTAGACACGCAAATTGCTCTGTTGTTGGTTGTATAAATCAACATAAGTGCCTATATTCTGTCCCAGCTACAGAACAACAGAAGAGACAGTGGTTGCATTTCATTTTTAACGACAAAGTGTCGGCTATGGTTCATGTTAGCTTGTATGTGTGTGCTAACCATTTCACGTCGGATTGCTTCAGTAACGAGGGTTAATACAAAGCTGGCTTTGCCTCGACACTGACCCTTGTAAAAGGATCAGTCCCAACCATACCGGACCCAGCAACTGCACCCGAGCCACTGGTAAGTGTCGCCGCAGTTTGATAGTATTTACAGTTGCCTATGAGTATGGTGAAGTCAGCTGGAAATTGAAAGCTAGTAAGCTCTGCTTCGGTCCGCTATGCAATGACATTTGAAGCAAGTTTAATGTTAATAATATTATGATGGAGCTGCAACACCACCAGCCTCCACCTTTGATTTTCTTTGTTATATATGTTTTTTATTTTTTTGTGCAATAAATGTTACTTTGGCTACATTTGATTGTTGTATGAATCCTGTGTTGCTTCCCAAGAGCCGGGGTCGTAACAAGACACACTAACCATTCTGAAACATCCTGCTGCAGCCACAGAGTCTGTATTTCTTCAGGAGCCTCCTTTTGGGTCTGATTCTGGGTCAAACTGGTATGGTTGAACAAAAGCATCTCCGCGAGCCATAGCGATACATACAGGTTGCGAACTACAGGGGAGCCAGGGGGGTCTCAGCCCCCTTAATGAGACATGAGCTCCCCTGAAAACATGATTTATAAAATTTTGGGGGGAGTCTCTAAAATATTGGCAAAATGCTGTTTTTTCCAGCGGATCGGATCGGATTTGTGTTCTGCGCAGGCGCGAGATTTTTCCTCAGGGCCGTGAGCCGGAAGTAGACGGACGGCAGCAGCGGCGTCTTTCCTCCGAAATCACCGCAAGAAAGTGCGCCAGAGTGCACCTAGTTTGTGTAATTATCATGTACACCATATACGAAGTGTACAAAGATGTAGCTTTGTCTCGCTCTTCGTACGCCATCTTTCTTGAATGCCGAGGCAGCTGGTGACGTAAAGAGGTCAGCCGGACGTGGCCCTGTTACCACTAGTTGAAATGGGTACAGTGCCACCTAGCGTACCGGGGTATGACATTCTCCGGCCAATTATCCGATTTTCTGACCGGCATGTATACTCGGATAATTGCAGTTGTCTGATTGAGTAGCATAGTCGAACTATGGCTGTAATCTGACTAAGCTGTGCATGTAAACCAGGCATGGACTGGCCATCTGGCATACCGGGCAATGCCCGGTGGGCCGACGCGCATTTATGGGCCGGGCTTTCATTATTTAATCCAAAAGTTTTATTATAAATCATTTTTATCGACTGCGATGGCCCATTGGTTGATTTTTTGGGCTAATCCAATCTCACTCAGCCCTCCTTTTTTTTTTTCTAAGTGCACAATTTAGAGGGGGCGGCCCATTGGTCCGTCTTCAATATAGACAGTGAACTGAGCCAATCAGGATATAGTACGAAGGCGGCCCCACCCCTCCCTGCGCTGTCTCCTGTAACTTCTGCTAGTTTCAAAGTGTTGAGCGCGAGGACTGACAACATGGAGCAACCAAAGAGAAAGAAATTGGGTGCGGAGAAGTTGCGTGCTAAGAGAAGAATCTCACTGTAGATGCTGCAGAATGTACTAAAATCACAGACATGTTCGCTGGAGGGGCTGCTGTAGTCTCCACGTCCTCTGAGACAGCAATGATCCAGTAACAGCAGGTTGAAGGTGAAGACAGCAGCAGCGGGCAGGAGAAGAGCAGCCAGAGACGCTGACTGACAGGGAGAGTATTGTACAGCCGGTAAGCAGGTAGTAACGTTAATACAGGGACTGTGAGGTGATGGAGGGAACGTTGGCTCTATTACGTGAAGAGCTCTCAACGGGTCGGGCCGGCCCGACAAACCCGACCGGACCCGCGGGCTCTGGCCGTGTTAACGGGGGGCGGCAGACAATTCATGCGGTTGTGTAGCGCTGTGTCAGGTTCGGACTGTAATTTTCAGGCCCGTTGAGAACTCTAATTACATGATAATGATGAGCAATGGCGATTGATTAGTATCGATATTAATTGGTGTTGCATACTTCTCAAAATCTGGCAACCACAGCACTTTATTTTGATAAAACAGCAAACGGTCAATGCTGAGAAGTGTCGGATGAGCATTAAGTGTCCATTTTAGGCTCCATCATAGCATTTTAGATATTTAGGTTAAAGATGTGTTGAAAGGCTGCATAGTAATTTGAATGAGTAGCAACCCTCTATGCTGTGGTTAAACATGTTTTAAAAAACAGATTTTAAAACTGCTAAATGATTAGAAAAGCTTTGCAATTTAAGCATCACTAAAGTAAGTGTAAAAAAAAGTATAAAAGTATTATTAGCAAAAGGTTTGCCCACATCGAACAAGAGTAGATCTGTCAAATGCTTTTAAGACAAGTTGCTTTGCATGAGTTCATAAAGCAGCCCTGTTTTTAGCCTGATATAACAATTTTATAGCTTTTTAAAGGGAGCGCCTTTTAACCTGAAGAATTAGAATTGAACTGCTATATCAGGGAAATTCAGAAAATACATATTAGAGATGATTTCAATAAAAAGGATAAGATAATCAATTGAACTACACAGAGCAGACAAAAGTGGTAGAGTTAACAATAGATGCTAAACTTCTGAGATCTAGGATGCCGATGATACATTATGCTTGAAATAGAATATACCTTTACTCAACTATGTGTTGAGTAAATGTACTACTTTGCTTTCCACAATGGTTATTTGATAGACTTCTAAAGTAATAATAAACTGTAGATTTCTAATAAGCCTAAAGGCAAAAAGTTATGGGTTTTTATTCCGGTTGTGCTCCGCTAATTATGAGGGGCCGGTCTAAGCCAAAAATGCAAGGGCCGATTTTTTGTCCCAGTCCAGCCCTGATGTAAACGCACTGACCATTTCACTTTGATAAAGATGCCGGCCTGCCTGCAATTCTTGTCCTCACCATTGAAGCGTGGGGGCGCCATGTCTTAAACGTCACTTTAAATCAGACATCGGAAACGAAAAAAAAGACCTCGCTGGACCATTTGCGCTGTAGATGCTGGACCCGCTCAATTTCGATGCTGTATTGTATTTACTGCCATGTTTTGCAGTCATGTCGAAAAGAAAACAGGGAAACCTACTCGAAAATTTCGGATTTACTAAAAGTCAAAGACAAATAACTCTGAGGAGCGACAAGAGGCGAGTTCTTCAGCAGATCCTACCTTGAGGACATCTGTCACCACCGCTGCACCTGCGGGGACTGCTGCCAGTGAAAGGCAGCCAACAGCCGGGCCCGGGGTGACCATGATACAGGATGAGCTGACAGAGGCTGGAGATAGGGTTAAAGACAGCTCAGAGGCCGCTGATGACGGTGACACCACCTGCCTCCCTCTCCCTACTAACTGGATCACCCAGCAGTGGAGAGAATACCTCTCTCAATACCTCATTATGTGTGATGTGAGAGGGAAAGGAGACGGACGATGTATTTTTAGACAGTACAGAACTGACACAAGGAACAGATGTGGAATACATTTACAACCGTTTGAGACAGAGTTTGCGCCAAGCGGTAAGGGCTAATCTTTATAAACTGTATTATTAATTGTTGGCACTGTGAGGTATATGATGTTGCTGAGGATTGGATCTCTGGTAGGCAGCATGTAATGCTCGCCAATGTAATAATGTCCGCAAACGTAATAAACCACAAAGGAAATAAAATTTGGTTCAGCACCGTGTCGGCGGTGAGAGAGATGATCCTCATTAACAAAAAGTATTTTTCTTATGCAAAGAAATAAATCTGTCTAAGACTAGAAGGGCCGGAATTCCAACACTACCAGAACGGCCATAAACGGTCATTTTGACCGCTAGATTTAAACTCTATAATCTCTCATGTAAATACCCACTTGAGCGATGAATGCATTCATTGTGTCATGATATTTTTTCAAAAAAACGAAACAACACCAACATGTACATTTTAACAAGTTTAATAATACATTTATCAATATTCATGTCATCGCACATAGTAAACCGTAATTATTGCATTCACGCAAGATTTTAATAGAGAAAACTCAGAACACGAAAATTAACAATTAAAAGTCACTTATTTGATTATGAAACATGTTATTTTAACACTTAATAATATAAATTAAAAAAATAATAATTGAAAAAGCTGCAAACGACCCTGAATTAAGGGGTTAAAAGTGTGGGATTTACTTAGGAACAGCTGGCTTTTTTACATTTGCAGAATTTACAAACCCCCTGGCCTCTATTACATACCCAAAAGTGCAATCTGTAGATAATTCAGTTTATTTTAAAAGCAACCTCAACATTAGAATGCAATAACAAGTAAACTTACCTCGTAGTGCTTTAAACCCTCAACTAGCTGATCATAGCAGCTCTGTCATTGAATGATGACATGGAAAAGTATTGAATTCTTCACAAATGTAGGTTTGCTGTCCATGCTGACTGGGTTTGGATAGACCTTCAATTTGATATCTCCACAAGTCACAGCATTCCACTGCTTGCTCCAGCTAATCATTGGTTGCTGCTTGATTAACCTCAAAGTTGCATAATGACAACATAAGGATGAGGATGCTTCCAAAACTGGGGCAGAAGCCGTTTTTCTTTTAGAAATCATATCCATATCATACCTTTTTGAGGGCTTCTCTCAGTTCAATGTCAGCTATGTCATTCGGAGTGACGTTCAACTGAAAGGTGCGTCCTGTCATAAGGTAGTCCACTACAACAGGAGACTTTCTGACCTACGAGTACTGAGCACTGACACCACACCATCTTCAAACTCCTTCATTTTGATCGTAGCTACACACCTGTAGTTCCCATACAGTAGGTGTCTCCAGGACATTTTGCCATTATGGTAAAAAAAAATCATTCAAGAAACCTCAGTTACAATCTGAATACCATTAACCTATCACAGAATTTTTGGGAATAGAAACAAACAAGTCATCAAGTCTTCTGACTACTACGCCTAAAGACTCACAAATCTGAGAGGGCATACAAACTTTGCTATCACTTTTTAGGGACACATAAACAACAACTACTTAGACCTTTGTTAGATATCAGAGTTAAAACACTTTAAGAAGTATTCCACTGCTGGAAAGATGAGCTTCTCATACAACTGGGCTGTATCTGTAAAACATGTATGCAAATGGTTTTGAAACTGGTGCTACATGACCAGAGAAAAGAGAGAAAGAAGGCTCTTTTACTCAAAAGGTAGAATAACTACAACACCCAGAATGCATTGAGCCACAACAGACCAGTAAATTATCCTGCTGGTTGGTAACATGCTGTGAGCTGGGTAGAAACACTTCCTGTTCGCAATCATTTTTAAGACAGTGAAAATGAATACATTTTCATTAAACTATGTTTGTGAAAACAGAAGAAGATGCAATCATAAACTTGCCTCATGCTGTGTAATTTGAAAGTTTTAAATGCTCTGTCGTCAAACATGACAGTATAGTACACTTCTGATTGGCAATTTTTCTCTAATACAGCTAAATTTACATTAAAATATGCTTCTAGAAACATTTTATGTGTACATGTTACAAACATTTTAAATAGTAAAGGCAATGACATGAACGTGGTTCATATTCAATAAACACGGCTTAGTTTTGACAATTTGATCTGAGTTTGGTGAGCTGGCTCTCTCTTGAATTGAGAAAGAGAGCGGGGCAGGTCCCTCTCTCAATCCAGTTCTATACTCTTTGTGTCCATGGATATGGACAACAAACTTGTGGAAGTACACACTGTAGCTTGAACAACAGCTGGAGAATCAACAAAGATCCGCCAGATGAAGCGTTTCACATCACCTGAAGAAGTTTTACCCGCCTCTGAGCAGGGGTCTTTAAATGCAAGCAACATGGAGGGAAGTTTACCATCTTTCATTTACGTATAGGCCTACCACGCACATTCTACTGATACAGATCTGGTTGAAAATCAGCAAAATATCCCTTTAATGGCAATCTAAGTAGCTGCATACACACTAGTAGTTCCCAGTGTGCTCTGATATAAAAAGTGTTTTCCATAATCAACACATATATCTAATAAAGGTCTAGTTAGTTACTTTGTGTGATACCCTAACATTTAGAGGGCAATTTATCCAGTACTAAAGACAAAGTATTGCAATGCCACAGTATTGTAGTAAATAGAACATGTAGTACATCACATAAAAAAATTACCATCAAATGCGCCACTCTCTCTGAAGATAGCTTTTAGGAGTAGTTGGAAGAATTCTCGTCTGGGCCCTCCCAGGTCTTCTGCATCTTCATTGGTGTCTTCATCACTGGCAAAGGTGACATATAGCACATCGGTACTCTCAGCAAATCTGCGGCTATTAAACTGTCGGAGGGCAGTTGTCCACACATTCCCTTGGCTGATGTAGATCGGTCTGTATGGCGTTGTGACGACCCTCTCACTGTGTGCTTTACAATTCCTGTAATTCTTCTTTGCTGAAAGTTTTTGGAAGCCTTCAAAAACAAAAGGATCATAACTATTACCAACACACATGAAAGCAAAACTGACCATGTCTTACTGCGAGTGGTTTAACACTACAATTTAAATATGAGCTATGCCAATTATACCTTGAATCCTGTAGGGACTGCACAGACTCTTCTAAAAGACTGTTTTATGGCCTCATCAATGGCTTCATCTTCCTCAACATCTATAGGACTAGAAATTAGACACAAGAGGATCGAAGAAGGTACATTCTTTAGCAACATCATAAATTGTAATGTCAATTTTATATGTGAAAACCCTAATAAATATAATTATACATGAAATCTGCAAAGTGAACAGTAGCACCATTTGGCCTTTGCTGTCCTTGTAATTCCATCCTATCATCAGGTAGCGTACTGGCTTCAGCACCCGCTTGCCTCTCAGAATGTTCCCCCTGGGTTGTGGGCAGTACATCTCTCTGATTCACTATATAAACACATTTTTTTCAGCAAGTGCAATAAGTCACCCGTTCCTCTCAAATAACATTTTTTTTAAAAAAACCTTGAGAGACTGTTATTTACAGTAATTTTCACACATGGTGAGGGTCATTACAAGTGTTTCCTTCCTTGTGGAACTGGGCTTTCAAAATCTCTGTCATCAGACAGTTCCGCACAATGATTATGCATAAAAGAAAAGTGTGACCTACTACGTAAAACTGGCAACTTGAACAGAAAGATACAAAGCGAAATCTTAGCAGTATGACACAGAGGTAATTCTATCTATTCTATCTAGCAAATACATATTTATACATATACATACATATTACAGTGTGGGGAGTATACAGCATCTTGCCAGTAGAAGGGGTAGACACTGGTGGGCTAGGATGTGGGAGGCTATTTAGCGATTGAGTTCAGGTGAGCTCATCACTGGATCACCGCAGCGCACTATTTTTAAACATTTAATGTAGATCAGCGTTATCCAAACAGGATTAAATACCAGAGTTGGGTATTTCAAAACCATGTGATCCTGTTCCCACAAAACTGGGATATGGATTTGGTAATCCAGAATCCAGATCAAATGCTTTTGGGCATTTCAAAACTGCAAGGTGAAGATCAAGATAGTTTTGATGCTAAAAATCAAGACCATGCTGATCCAACTGAAAGGATGGATCCAGCATGGATTCAAGGTGGATGTAGAGACACTTAGGATATATGGCACATATTTAATAATAATTTTATTCAATGCTTACATATTAAAGTAACACAGACCAAAACAATATCTATTCTAAATTAAACAATTAACCAGTGTAGTCACCAGTGCAATTATCCCACCTGAGCCACTACACAGTATGTCACTCCTGGTCATCATCATCATCATCATCTAAATATATGATTAGTATAATAAACGGCCAGCAATTAATTTGGACAGAAACTCTCTTCTCTCTTGTTGGAATACCACACTGAATTATGCAATACTATGCTCAGCTGTGCTGGAACTTCCATTCCTGCCATGATGTACAGACAAGTGCTGGAACAGACTGAGGCAACTTCTTTCCCATCCCAGAGGAAATTGGAGGTGACCCTTGGATTCATCAGTTTTTTACATCCCTTGATGTTGCACAAAAACTGAAATGGAATAGCTGGTGCTCTGACAACCCAAATACTCCTCTGAAGATAGCTGTTATTTCAGCTTTTACTTGGTCTTCAGTCCACTCTGGAAAATTGTATTTTTCCAACAAGGCCAGCCTGAGCTAACCTGATCCGAGTTTCAGGGTTACCATCTGGAGCAGATAGTTACCCTGTAAAACAGTGAAGTGGTAGACAACTGCACACCGGCGTCTAGTGTGACATTTAGTGTTGTGGAGCCACTCATATCATTTTGCCATACACAGGATGTGATCATGCAAGGCAAGTTAATGCATTTCACATCACAATTTACAGGAGCTATGACCAGAGTTCTACAATTGTTTCTTAAATGAGGAAAATCCAGACTTGCTTAAATTTGCCAAGGCATCCTGAATTGCCATCCCCAAACATGATGTAAATAATGGAAGGAGATGTATCAAGAGTCTGGTGTACACCACAAACATGCTATCAGGACACATCCTTAGAACGCTTAGATTCTTTGATTGGGATTGATGCAAAGGAAACATTATGAATATGCCGTCTGCAGCCGATTCTTAAAATGACTGACACATTGTACAGCCAGTAAAGGCGCAGATAGGATTACATGGTGGTTTCAAGACCCAGGGAGAAATCACGTACATAAGGGTGTTGCACAGGGCTCGAAGTAATTAAATGGCCTAAAATGTATACATCTGACATAAATGTGATCATTAATGTGTACAAAATATGACTATAGATGACTAGATATACACTATATTACCAAAAGTATTCACTCACCTGTCCAAATAATTGAAATCAGGTGTTCCAATCACTTCCATGGCCACAGGGGTCAGCGGATGCTGAGGCGCATAGTGTGCAGAGGTCAGCAACTTTCTGCAGAGTCAATCACTACAGACCTCCAAACTTCATTTGGCATGTGGCCTTCAGATTTACTCAAGAACAGTGCGTAGACAGCTTCATGGAATGGGTTTCTATGGCCTGGTGGGTACCAGGGATAGGTGTGTTCAGAACCCTGCAGCTCTGTATGTTGGAACAAAGAGGCAGAAAACTTAGCTTGCGTTCAGCTCGACTGCAGGATTTATTCTCTCCTTAAAAGACATATGCAACTGGATGGTTGTTTATATTGTCTCTATACATTTCATTTCTCTTGTGTCCCTCAGTCTATTTATTTTGCAGCAGGTGTGACGATCACAGCAGGTGTGACGATCACAGCAGGTGGGTGCCCCCCCCCCCCTTACCGGCACCTGAAGTGCAGCCGCGTCCTTGGCCGCTAATGCGGACCCCACATCATATACCCCACTGGTTGTTTAGTCGCTCTCTCTCCTCTGCCGAAGCGAGTGCTGGCTGGCTTGCAGCTCCGCCGAGCCATAGTATCCCGGTGTGGTATGTGCCGTGTGTGCGTTCTGCAGGTATGTAGCACAGTCTCATGATGTGAAGAGGTCATAAGGTGCTGTGCTGACAGTCCTCTGTTGTAGGTTTGCGTGTTGGGCCAAGATGGTGTGAGAAGTACCAGCCCTTTATCTTTCTTTACATTCACTTATTGTGTCTTTTTGTTATGCACCAAAACACAAATTAAAATAGTAAAAAACTACTTGGCAAGATATGTGATTCTGATTAGGAGTAGTGCCCAAATGTTATGCCTGGTCAAAATGCTGTACAAAGAAAAGAAGTTTAGTTGTAGGTGGTGTTTTATCTACTTTAGATACCTATTCATGTGCAATCCTTTGAGCTTGAAGATCTTCCACTCATCGTCTGTCATCTTTTACAAGAACATCTGCTCCTTGATCTCTGTCACACTCCCATGCACTATCCACTTCCTTGGACATTGCTGGTTGCCCTCATGTCATCCTCTCTGATTTGATCAAGCGTTTTGCTCTGGCATGTACTCATAATCAGAGTCAACGATGCTCTCACTGTGGAAACTCTAACATTCAAATAAGTCCAATACAATATTAACATTTTTCTGTGGATCACTCAGGGTAACAGATAAAAAACATGCATCAGGTGCTATGCTCAGTTGGTAGAGTGTGGAACCAAAAGCTGACAATGAGGCTCCAAGTAGGTCTAGAAGGAAATTAATTGATTTCACAACAGTGAGATGGTGTAGCGCGTCCCAGGCGGAGTCCCCATTTTGGAGTGTGGAGGTGCGGTAGCTCATGGTGCCGCTGGTGGCAGTGTGGCAAGTTAAGACTCAGGTGAGCAAAGGGTAAGAAGGGTACAAAAAGCCTGCCATACCTGAGATGTGAACTGGGGACTGCAATCCAAGACAACGTCAGCGGGGAGCCCATGGACCTGGGAGAATTGGAGGATGAGTATTCCAGCAGTTTCAGTGGCGGATGGGATCTTGGACATGGGGATTTAGTGGACCATCTTGGAGAAGCGGACCACAATGTTACAAAAATTGGTGATTTTTCTTTTTATCCCCCTGTTAAAAAGATTTGTCAGGCCTGGACTAAAAGGAGGACTCAGATGCAGGGCAGAATCAAAATTCAACAGACTTTTATTCTGAAATTCGTTGGGCGTTCAAGACAGAGAGACAAATGAATAGGCTATAAAAACCTAATCTGACTTCACTATCGACATGAGAAAACAAACAAACAAACCAAAGAAATCAAAATCGCTCCAAAAGGAGGAGAAGGGAAGAACACAAGATGCTCCACGAGGGAGGAAAAAACTAATAAATCAAAATCGCTCCGCTAGGGAGGAAAACTATGACTAAGTATAGAAAACACTGATCTAAGAAACTAAGAAAACAAAGGCGCTCCAAAAGGGAGGATAACAGAGGCTAATTATCTACTCTGAGCTTAACAAGAAAACAAGGCGCTCCAAAATGGAGGAAAGCAAAAGGCTGACTCTGAAAACCAAAACAAAAAGCACTATCAACAATTACAAACAAAATTCACTCTTCTCGAGGCACAAGGAAAACAGAACAAAAATCAACATGAACTTGAATACTTAGTAAGACGATGGCTGTGAAAAAGGGCTGGGGTGCACGCAGGAACGAGACACACTGGCACAAGACAAGCGAAGACACAGACTATTTAACACATGAGGGAGAGGGGAACAGGTGGAAACAATCAGGAATCAGGGATGACGTCAGACCGGGGACACAAGAGGAAAGGCAAGTGACCTGAAACGATAGGGAGGTTAGATTTTCAAAATAAAACAGGAAGTTCACAAGACAAAAAACCAAGACAAGACAAGACCTCACCGCTGTGTGACATTTTTTCCTCAACATGGCAAGTTTTTCCTCACTCATATCAAGGGTCTAATGACATAGGATGTCAATAACTGTACAGATTGTAAAGCCCATTGAGGCAAGGTGGTTGTGATTTTGGGCTATAAAAATACAATTGATTGGACTACCCAATGGTTAACTGAGCTAATTAGCTCACAATAGTTAGCTACAGCCAAAGAAAGCTACAATAAAGGGTATAGTGAGCAGCATCCTATAGTCTTGGTGTTGTTGTATTCTTGAGAAATTATACAAATTACACATTTCATAAATTCAAGGCATATTACAATCACTAGTTCATTGATGAAATCAGTTGAAGGTGACAGTGTTTTCACAAACATCAGCAGTTAACTTTAGCAGGTAAAAAAGCCCAAATATTTCCATTACAAGGGACCCAATGGAAATCGCATGCGCACTGCCAAAAGAATGTGACAATGTGTGCCAAACCAACTCCCAATGTGGTCTTAATGATTACAGCCAGTGTTGGCCAGTAACTAGTTTAACTACATTTCTCAGTAGCGTGGTGGTAGTGTAGCTGTTTTCTGAATCAAATAGCTTCTCAGTAGCTTAGCTCTTTTATTGACCAAGTAGTGTGGTAGCGTCCACACAAGCTACATTTTTTCAAACACCTCTGAAGCTCAGTGCAGCGGAGCTTTCTGCTGCGCTCTGAAATAAAAGGATCAGACAGTGACGCCACCGCCATACACAGACGTGTATGTGGAGCCGACGGAAGCACTTCCGTATGACGGTGACATCACAAACCAATCCTTGGGAGGAGGCCTACAACGTCTCTGCTGCAGGGGAATACAGGCAGGTGAGCTTGAGTGAGTTATGTTACTTGATGGAAAAATGGGTGAGGAGGCCTTATCTCATAAAAAATGCGCTAATTTGTATAAATAAAAAAAAATAAAAAAAAATAAATAAAAATCAGATCGTGTGATAAAGCCAGGCTCAAAATATTTTTTGTTGTCATATTAGATGGGAAAATAATAAACAGAGGGGTTTATGGACATCTACTTCTGTTATCCTGTAAATCAGTATATACTGTCAATAGCCAGAGTTTTTAGAAATAATCGTTTTCTGTGATTTCGTGTAAATGAAAGGCCAAACCATGCCTGGGTTTATCACACAAGCTGATTTCGTTTTTTAAAATGTATGCAAATTAGCGCATTTTTAATGAAATAAGGCCTCATTTGCATATTTAAACATTAAAATACAAAAAACTTGCATTACATTTTTTTCTTTGCTTTACATGAGTAATCAACTGAGAAAATGTCATGGTGATATCTATTATTTAATTTTTTTACCCCATTCACCTATAGTGTCTCGCCTTAAGCCACTCACATTCCTAGTAACCTTCACTGCACTTAATGATGTTGACCTCCTAGAGTGCTATCAATGACATAAATGAGTTCCTCATGCCCAGAAGCTTGGAAATACATAGTTGGTTTATATTTCTATCCCATTTAGATCTAGTCCGGTGGCATAATGAAATTACCGTTACGGAGGTGATAAAAGCACCAAATTTTGCATGGTGTTTCCTTAGGGTCTATAGTGTAAATGTGGCCTAGGAGCCCTCAGAAAAAAAACTTCATATTGGCAGTATATCAATATCAATGAAATATGCTTAAAACACAGTGATTTTCAAGTTCCTGCACAAGATAAAGTGTTCAAATGAATCCCAAAGTTAACATTTTATAGTTTTATTTATGTGTATGAACTTTTACATTACTAAAGCTTCAATACATGACAAGTATTGAAAAAGTATAATCTTTATTGGCCCTGTAATTAATAATTATGAGTCGTTACAGGTGCATTTGCAAAGAGGTGAGCAGTCTTGCCAGCCCATAGAGCCCCATTGTGAACCCGGAAATGTTGAGTACACCAAAGTATTTCAGCAACTGCTTGGCCGATTTGGACAATATTGGAGTGGTTTTGGGGGTTATTTAGGATGCTGAATCCATTTCTGACATTTTCAATTTAAACCAAAAGTGGCCATATTTCAACTCCCGGTGGACTGATTTTTATTAATTTTGAGTCGATTTTGAGGTTATTTATATGCTTAATACATTGGACCTGCATTTCAGAATCAATAGAGCACAATGTCACTGGTGTGAATGTTGAGACCTAATTTTTCTTCAAATTGCTTCAGTTCTGCTTGCGTTTTTTGGCTGCTCAATTTTGTGTGATTGTCACTGTGGTAACTGCATAAGGCAGAATACTGGCTGGATGGAAAGATGGACAAAACAGAGCTTTTTATATTTGGATCATATCATCTCAATGCAAGTAAGTTGATCAAATAGAAGCAAATAACAGTGATTACAGTATGTATGTAGTGCATACATAAAGTCTGTGTAAAGCAAATTTAGCAATTTTCTTCAAAACACATTAAACAGATCATAAATGTATTTCCTTAAAACATGTAAAAAGCCATTCAACCATTTAGAATTTAATTTTGGAGCTAAGCTCACAAACTGTGTTTCACGATTTCTGTGTTCAGGATTTAATGGGCAGGTCAGAAATCATGGCCACATTACATAACACGGACATGATTTGCACAAACCCGGCCCTGCTGCGGAAGCCATATAAATACATTCAGCGCATTAGTTTTGGAGGTTTTTCCGCTCACTCTCGAGTCATAGCATCTCTTAGAATAGTTTGCAGCTAGCTAACCAGTCAACCAGTCAGGCTGACAACCCGGGCCAGCTCGGACATAACGTGCACGGGCTCAGGTCAGGTAGGGTCGGGCTTGATTATTAGGCCAGATCGAAGCTCTAAGTGTAAGTGTGTGCTTATGTATGTTATAAATATTGTACATTTGGGCAACTAAAAGCATTTTGCTGAAGGTGCAAATCCTGAAAGTGATGTTACATCGGGCATCCTGTCATGCCCATGTAATGTTAGCAAATGTTATTGCATTTAATCATGACATGATTTGGCCTCATTCCCTGAGCAGAGTCCATCTGACAGCCCAGTGATAATCTACAGGTAATATTTTATGTGCACCAATATAGGGTTTTATGTTGGTGTGTAATGTAAAACATGGACTGTGAGGAACAAGGCTGAGCACTATCAGTGTCTGACTCAGAGTCAGTTTCTGGCTCGGATGGCTCAAACAGGTCGGGCTGGGTCTGTCGGATGATGCTGCTAGCTTCCATTGTTACTGTAGTTTACGTCCTTGTACAGTACACGGAGGAGGCTCCTCTCCCGCACGTTGGCGTGGTTCCAGTGCCTCTAACTGACACGCCCCCAGCGTTTCACAGCAGAGAGAAGTGCTTGTTTTTCCATGATTTTCAGACCTAATTTTATATACTTGGCAATTGTTTTAATCTTTCAAATTTGGCTCAGTGGTCAATGACACATGTTTCTGTGGTATGACAAACTCATAGCACAAATTTATTTCTGCTTTACACTGACCTTAATGTTACCACAGCTACCAAAAGAAGTTAGACTACTTTGCTTCATCACCCCAAACCTAATAGCGCACAAGTTCTGGCGAGCAGAAAGAGAGGGTGACTGGTTGCTGCAACAACAACATACCTTGAAGAGATGCTACCCTATTTCTTTGCTGCTGGTCATCACAACTACTCAAGATGGATCACATGGCATCTGCGCGACATGCAGCACCTTCCTGCTACTGCCAAGGATGACCTCCTCGCCGGAAGCCATGTGTGCTGCCACTCAGATGGTGCAGCTGCAGTGAGTGGAGATATGTTTGGGGAGCAGACATGCATCAAGCAAGGGAAGGGAGTGAAAGGCATGTGGTGGTGGGGAACAAGAGAAGAATGGAGCTCTCTACCCTCTTTATCTACGAGTTTGGCTTGGTCCCTGCATCCATCATCGGTAAGTATGGATGCCTCAGAAACAGTAACAACTCTGTGATTGTTCAGTGTCTTGAAATCCTTGTTCCCAATCCCCACCCACCAGACGTTGTACTCGTTGATGCATCGCAGCTAATCTATCGCTTGGTGTGGCCATTTTAAGGCACTGTGGCTAATTTCTCAGCCAGAATGGGGCACCGGCTTGATCACTACATCACCGAAACATTTGTTATCTTAGACCGGTATGAGCAAGTCTCTGCCAATGACCACGAGAGGCAAAGAGCTGGGGGGAGCTCAATAGAGTACAACTGTCACTGAAAACCCCCCTACCTAGCCACGATAAAGTGATGAAGTACAAGACAATTGAGTGGAGTGTAGGCGAGCTCCTTTGCACACAACATAGGAGATCACATCAAGATGGTCAGACAGTATTGTCACTCATTACAAAGCAGCCAGGCGTGGTGCTAAAACTGTCCACATTCTCAGCAACGACACTGATGTGTTTGTGCTCATGGTCTGTTGGTGCTGGAGGGTGGGTATCACATGTCACCTGCAGATGGAGAGGTGGCTATGCATGCTCTCTAGGGTGTGACACCACCTCCTATCCCGTTGGCAAAGGGCAGGTGTCCCCGCTCAAGGCCATGAGAGTAGTACCTGGTGACCTGCGTCACTTCATTGGACAGGAGGGAGCGACTGATTTGGAAATCACAGAGACAGTGAGGGTTTTTTTTCCTGGCTCTGTACAGCCGCAGGAAGTCTGCATCTCTGAATGTCACCAGATATGACTTATACCGAAAGTGCAGAACGCCCCCAGCACTGAAGACACTGCCTACAGAGCGCAACATGCACCTCCATGGACGGCGTGCCCATCTACAGATGCTGCTTTAGAAACCAGCAGACTGCCCTGATCCACCAGCTGTGGACATCACCAAGTTTGGATGGAACAAGAAGGAAGGTGAGAAGGAAGGAAATCATCATGCCTGTCCTGGATGCAAGCCCCCTGTACCAGCTACTGCTTCTGCAATGGCTATGACAGTACATGCTGCACCCAGCTCACACACTCACAGCAAGAAGAGCAAGACGACAAAAATGTAGTCGAAGAAGAAGATGAAGACAGAGCTGATGATGATGTTGATGATGAATATATGGTTATATAGTGCAGAGTAGCAGAAGTACAAGGTGCTATTGCTTGATAAAAGTTTTCTAGTTTTCTGCTGTGATAATTTTGGGTATACTTTTGTTTTAAAATCTGTTCCAGGACTCTTGTGTTCTACCTGTAACTTGTATTATACTCCTTTCTCTATATTATTTAGCCATAGTCATAGTTTGATATG
The DNA here is from genome assembly GCF_900880675.1 of Sparus aurata. Classification (NCBI taxonomy): domain Eukaryota; kingdom Metazoa; phylum Chordata; class Actinopteri; order Spariformes; family Sparidae; genus Sparus; species Sparus aurata. The sequence continues at coordinate 12,059,852 of NC_044190.1, forward strand.
GTACTTGCCCTTGTTACCTCCAATGTCACCTCAGAGTGTAATGTTATGTGAATTAAAATGTACATATTCTGCATCATTTGGATAATTGTGTTCATAAATATCCTGCAATTTATTTTTATAGATTCAGTGTCCTCTAAAACATCTAAATTAACTCAAAATCAATCAAAACTGGGAGTTGAAATATGGTTTAAACTGCCATTTTGAATTTTGAAAATGTTGGATATTCCTGTCGGCATCAAATGTTGATACTTCATGGAGAGCACCTTGATCTTTGCCACCCTCACAGAAGAAGCACTTGTGAATATCCAGTCATTTCATTTCATCATTTCATCGGCTTTCCCCCTCCAGATTCAATAGCAGTGCGTCTAGCTATGTACTGTCACACACAAATAGGATATAAAGTGATGTGATGCAGAACTAATGGCCAAACTATGAACTCAGTAGATGGCTTAATGAATAACCTAAAGTTGAATTAAAAAATAAAAGAGAAAACCCAAGATCTCTTAACATTTAAGCAATTTTTGCTGCCTTTTTTTTTTATAATTCCGCCTATATTATACAGGTCTTTTGAGGTTTTTTGGGGTCTAAGATGTCTTGGTACTCTATTTTACACTTATAATTTGGAAGATCTACTGGCCAGAGCACAAATTAACAAAAGGAAGCTTTTTTAGTGGTCTTAAATGGCCATTACCATGAAAGTTTTACTCGAGAGGAAAAAACAAAAAAAAAGTTTTTCTTGGATATTGTTTTGTGAGTGATTTGACACTAAATTTCAATATTTCAGCTGGGCTCCTAGGCTGAAATCATTCAGGAGGCCCTAAAGAAGCTTCATGTAAAATTTGGTGCTTTTATCACCTCGGTAACGGTAATATGTAATTTGTGCGCTAACCAACTGGACTAATCCTAATAAGATACACACATTTACAATTTTGTGCATGAAAACTACATATTACAGAGGTCAATGACTGCTAGCTGACCTCAGGGGTCAAACTGAGAATGCCTCCACATCTTAAATCAAAGCTTATCTCCTGAAGAACAAACCCTGAAAGTTTCATGCTTCTTTCACAAAAAGCAAGATTGTCCATATTTTAAGAGCTTAACAGCCCCACCATAAGGCTTGCCTGTAGAGGTGGGTTTTGAGCAGCCGCTTAAAACTGTCCACAGATTCAGTGAATCTAAGGGAATGGGGAAGATTATTCCACAATGTTGGGGCTAAAACAGCAAAGGCACGGTCACCTTTAGTTTTACGTGTAGAGTATGGAATGGATAAAAGGCCGAAATTTGAGGAGCAGAATTAGGAACAAGGAGATCTGAAATGTAACTGGGGGCAAGGTCATGAAGTGCTTTATATGTATCAGTAAGATCTTATAATTGATTCAAAATTTCACAGGAAGCCAATGAAGGAATGCAAGAACAGGAGTAATATGGGACCGACAACTGGTTCTGGTAATCTAGACGGGAGAAAATGAAGCTGTGAATTAATTGTTCCACTTGTGATAGTCACACAATATACATGTAAGTGCCAGGTGTAAACAGGGCCTGTATTGTCATTCCCTCACAAGATAATTCAGTTCTGTTTCTAGTCCCTTCTCACTATGCCAAATTCTCCAATATTCCTCTTTCTCTTCTTCTTTTTCTCAAAATTCTTGCCTTCCCCTTCTTCTTGGCTCCTAATCAGCATATTTTTCATGATTGCGCTTTCTCTCTTGGTGGCTGCAGTTAGCAAGAAGCCCACAGCAGCACAATTACTAATTAAAGACAGCTAATGAACGTAAGCATTAGCATATCGATAAAGGATCCCACTCTCTCTGCCCGGCTGCTGAGTTGTCCGTGATGCTGTGTCCGTGGCCAACCACACAGAGCGAGGCAGCTCAGAGGATAAAAAAGGGCAATGCAGACTACTGGCAAACATACAGGTTCTAACAAGCAGATACTTCAAAACTAAGATTAGAAGATAATCAGTTACATCATCAAGCAATAGATACTAAAATCTCTGCAATCTCTAAACTGTCATCTGAGCATAGTCAAATAGTCCAATGCAACATTCCTTTATGAACCTCATTCTAAGAGCTGTATTGTAGGCAGCTGGTCTCAGTTTCTTGAAGATGTTTTACCTCTAATTCTAGGGACCTCTTCAGTTCTCACTGACTGGAGGGGAGTTGCAGGCTTTTAAAACTATGTGGGAGAGTGTCCTTACAGTGTCTTTAAGGACATGTGTGAGCTCTGAGTTTCATAGTCATAGGGCCACTCGTGGGACGTTGACCCAGCTGGTCTTCATGTGGGTTTCTAGGGCTAGGCGAGCCCAGGTGTGAATGGTTATCAAACTGTCTTTGTTAAACTAAGTACTGAATTGTAGGTGGGAGATGAGTAATGTTGTGCCACCCCCCTGTTAAAATTTGGTCGTACAAGTTAGACATGAGTGATTCCTTTACTCCTCCTTCAAACCATCTGTCTTTTCTGGCCAATATGTTTACATTATTGTCCTCAAAAGTCCGACCTGAGTAGTTAACATGAGAGGCGTTTGTGCCATTCATTTATGGAGAGGTTGTTTTTTCTCCCCAAATGACAAATCAGACATAAAGTTTTTGCCTCAGTGTGTTGATACATTTAAAGTGAACCGGGATTTGATGTTTATTCAAGATCCTTTCTCAGATCTTCCCGCAACATATGGAATGATGCTGTTGTTACAAATCTCATCCCCAGTTCTTGCTGACATAGGCGGCACCGGGGTAGGGCTTGGTTGGGCTATAGCCCCATCAAGAATTGTGTTTGCCCTACTGTTAGCCCTACCATAAAACAACCAAGAGAAGTGCGGAGTCCAACAGCGCCTCCACGTCGCAAAGGCATTCAGGCAGCTGCGATGACAACTGTCACTGATCTGGGTTAATTAAGTGTTGGCCTCCAGCATCCCCATTATTATTAATCAACATAGACCGTCACTGTCCTGAGATCAGTGGGGAACCTGTCAGTCCGTACGTCACTAATGTGAGCGCGCTTTTAGTGTATGCTCGTCACAGAGACATTTAGTTGATGCTGACTTTGTTAGAAGCTACCTGGCTGTAGTTAGCGGCCTACAGTCACGTTATTTAGTTCAAAATGTATCAAAACAAATTTGTTTTTAAACGCCGTCGGATGGAGCAACAGAAGGTGGTGGCGGGCATGTTGAATAAAACTATGGATACACCGACACCTGCAGGCGAAGATGACCACTCCGGTCCCGCCTCTTCCATGTGCCAGGCTCGGCCGGAGGAAGATAAGCTAGAAGAAGAGGAGATGGAGCAGCAGCGGGAGCAGGAGGAAGAGGATGAGGACGAGGAAAGGGACTGGCATGGCCAGCCACAGCCAACAACTGCGGGCACGGACACTGGCCATGATGCTAATGCTAACACTGACATTAGCCAACAACCCGGGGATGGACCGCGGCGCCCCATCAGGAAAATGTACCCTTCAAGGCTAACCGGGCGCTCACACCAAAAGCGACTTGAGCGACCGAGGCGACCAACTGCCATTCATTTTCAATGTACACTGGCGACGAGGAGCGACCGGAGCGACCGGCGGCGTGAGCGACGCGATTTCAGCGACGCGACGCGATGCGAGCGACGAGAGTTGACAGACGCTCAACTTTATGCAAATGAGCAGCGGCGCGACCGCGGCGACAGCCAATTGGAGCTGATCTGGAATCCGACGGCGGAAAAAGGTGGAAAAGGGCGGAAAATCAGAGGATAACAATGGATGAAAAGCTCATTATTGCGGTCTCCGGTTTCCCGGAATTATATGATGCCAGTCTGTTTGTATACAGAGATAACAGGAGAAAAAATGAGGCTTGGAGGAAGGTTTCAGACGTTGTTGGACTGTCTGGTGAGTTGTAGGTTACTGTAGGAAGGCTACATATAAATAAATGCAGACAATAACATGCTGTGTCTATATGAAGAGGGAGAGATAGTGATGTTGTGTATGTTTACAGTTGATGATTGTAGGAAGAGGTGGAAGAATGTGAGGGACACTCACAGAAGGGAGAGAAAGAAAGAGAAGGAGAGGTGCAGGAGCGGGGCCGAGGCGTCCACAAGTCGACCGTGGCATTACAGCCAAATAATGGCATTTTTAAATCCATTCATGGAAGACAGGGCAACCACCAGTAACTTCCCGGCAAGTCAGGGGCAGGGAGATGCAGGCAATATAGGAGAGGATGCCGCCACCACCAGCCAGGCCAGCAGTGAGGTAGAGGGAGAGGGAGAGGATATATTTACCCTCTTCTTTGAGCCCGTGCCCCAAGAGTCTGAGGCCCCATCACACACATTCACAGCTCCGTCCACATCCATACTCACACCCACATTCACATCCACACCCACACCCACACCATCACCATCACCATCTACCTCCAGGGAGAGGTCTAGGCCTAGGGGACAGAAGAGGCCACATGAGGAGTCCCTCTCTCCCTTTGAGAGGCAGCTGATGGGTGCTGTGGAGAAGGCTGTGACCCAGACAGCACCCCCTGACCCAGACAGGCAGTTCTTTGAAGGCCTTCTCCCTGACCTGAAGGCCCTGTCAGCCAGAAGGAGGGCTGATGTTAAATTTCAGATACACAAAATAATTTTTGATGCCACCTGCCAGGAATTCGCTGAAAAAGAACAATCATAATTTTTGTTAAGATTTTTGTTCCAAATTGTTCCAAATTGTTCCAAGTTGTTTGTCAATGTTTTACAGTTCATAATCTTTTCTTCTTTTTTGTGTGTTGTTGTTATTGTTAAAACCGTTATTTCATTTTATAAAGCCTGTTCCATTCTACTTTAAAAATGTTTAATAAATACTTCCTCTTCCAAAAAATGATTTTTTTTCTGTAAAGACTTCAGTCACTACAGTATCCAAGTAGTGGAAGAGAGTGAATGATTGAATTAGACAATTTTATACATTCATATGCACCTAAAAGTGTGGTAATAATGTTGTACTCATACCACCTGAAGCAGAGAAGGTTGAAAATATGACTGCATTGTAAATTGTAGTTACTAGAATCAACAAAAGGTCAATATTTGCAATCACAATGATGCTTGGAATGTAACTCTGTGATCAATTATTATAACTATTATTTCTGAACGAGACACTGAAGAAAAATTATCACCAACAGGAGGAGGAGGAGAACATGCTCTTTAGTTTAATGTAGTTGGTTCTTAAAAGAACCTTTTTTTGTTGTTGTGTTTCCTCAACTATAACCTAGGTTGCCATGGCACTGCACCCTCGGCTGAGAAGTAGGAAGCATAGATCTCCCTCACACGGATGGCCTCCTTTGCAGCATTGTTGCTTCCCACTCTTGTCAGATCCTGCAGCACTGAGACCTCCCCCTCTGACACTGGTACTGGTTCCCTCCTGGTCCTGGTGTTCCTCCTGATGTAGTTGTGCAGGATACAGGTCGCCTTCACACATGCATCCACATTTTCAGGGCTCACACCAATGACCCGACGGTACATGCGCCACTGACTGGACAGGATTCCAAAGGTGTTTTCAACAATCATCCTTGCTCTGTACAGCCTGTAATTGAAGACCCTGTTTGTTGGAGGGAGGTTGGCTCCTGGAAAAGGCCTCATGAGGTCCCGGCGGAGGGGGAAGGCTTCATCTGCCACAAACACGTGGGGCTGTGGTCCCAAATGCTCCGCTCCTGGAAGCAGGGCATCTTCAGGGAGCTGGAGAGTGTGATCCACGAGTGTCTGACCAAAGGTGGAGTTTGCCAGGGTCCCTCCATCACTGGTCCTACATAGCTACCAACATCTACCACACGGAAGCAGTATTTTGCATCCACAACTGCCAAGAGGACAATAGAGAATGTTCCCTTGTAGTTGTGGAACAGTGAGCTGGAGTTGTTTGGAGCCTGGATGACGACATGCTTTCCATCTATGGATCCCAAACAGTTCGGAAAGTTCCAGCGCTGGTAGAAGTCGGCAGAAATGGCTCTCCAATCTTCTGTTGTTGGGATAGGCATGTATTCATCCACCAGGCAATCCCATATTGCCCTGGCCACTTCTGCTACAATGCTGCACACTGTGGAATGCCCCACACGATAGCTGTACGCTATGGTGCGAAAAGAATCCCCAGTTGCAAGGTATCTGTTAAATGAGAGAGATATGGATGTTAAAGATAAATGATTAGGCTATATTAAATTCACACACACATTCACATACACACATAATCATATATTGTGTACAGAAACAACACATTCATCCACACACTAATAAGATAAAGGTGAACAGACATTTAGGTTAAACTTCATTAACCTAAAACTAAAAAGAAACAGAGGAACATAAGCTACTTTTTTTTTTTTTTTTTCTAAAATTTAGCTTTATCATTTTTAATACAATTTACATGCCATTTATTATTGTTCAGACAAAATTAGGGAATAAAGTCAATAAAACCACTTTCAGGAATAATTTGTATAGTCAGGCAGTCCTCTCTCTCTCTGTGTGTGCGTGTGTGTGTGGTTTCTCACCGCAGACAGATAGCCAGGCGCTCACCGGGACCAATAGCTCGGCGATAGTTCGTGTCTATCTTGTTGATCCGTGGACCAACCTTGGTGAGGAGATCATCGAACTGGCTTTTATCCAGCCGGAAATAACACTGGAACCAAGCGTCATCAAAGCGGAGCTCCTGAATCAGCCTGTGAAATTCTCCGTGGAGATGCCGGGTTCTCAGTACTTTATGGACCCAGATGGACCGACGGCAACGGGCCCTGCGTTTCCATCGCAAATATGCCGATGCAACACAAAGAAGGCTGCCCAAAGTGCGATCCATGGTGAAAGAGGGAACCGATGTGATAGATGGATTATTATATAGGCCTATGCCTGCTGCTTGAAAGACCCGCCCCTTCGGTCGCTACTGTCGCTGCAGTCGCTGCCACACAGGCGACTGCAGCGACGCGATGTGAGCGACCAGAGCGACCACAGGCGATTTTATCGCCTTTGGTGTGAGCGCCCAGTGAGAGAGATATGGATGTTAAAGATAATTGATTAGGCTATATTAAATTCACACACACATTCACATGTACACATAATCATATATTGTGTACAGAAACAACACATTCATCCACACACTAATAAGATAAAGGTGAGATATGGATGCTGGAAAGAAAGAAAGCACAGGGACATGTAGTGAATGACACTGTGGGATTTTTCGCTTTAATGTGACCTTACTGGGATGCTTTTGTGGATTTATCCAAACTCATCTGTATTTCACTGACCATGCCCGTGACCTCTGCTTCGTGCGAACACAGTTTCTCATGCCTCTGTTTGAGAACTATCTACGGAACAGCAGCAGTGATACCCGAAACAGCAACTTGGCGCTGTTGTCCATCAACAAACAAAGGACAAAGACTTTGGATGTTCAGCGCATCATCAACATCTTTGCATCCAATCACAAAAACCATCGGATTGTATTTATTTGAAAATCTCAACCTGGTGAGTTTTAATATTGTTTTTATAGTTTTGGGGAACTTTGCTGACTTTTTTATTGGTTTTGCTTGTTGCCTGTTTCATGCTCGTCCTTGCTTCGGTCTTGTTGCCAAATTAGCATACTTAATTTGTTGGAGATGTGTTTTGACTCTTGGCTGTTGTGTGGTGGACTATATGTCAGGATCTGGGACCAGGGACTCAAACACAGACAAGAGTGATGTTTTAACACGCTTGAATTTATTGATAGAACACAAAACAGGTTGTGGTTGGTGTGGCAGGTGTTCTGAGGCGTCAGGGAGTGGAAGTGGTGCTCAGGCTCCAGGGCTCGAGGTCTGCAGTGCTGGCAGGTTGACTGGGTCCAGGCTCAGTACTGGTGGTCTGAGGTGAGACAGAGAACAGGGTTTAGCAGAAGTTTCTAAACACGAGAATTAGTTCAGGTGCGGCTGGCTTTTTCTCACAATGACTGATTCAACGATCCAGCGGGGTCTGGAAGGTTGGCCTGGATTATAAGGGTGTGCTGACTGCAGGTAGATGAGCTGCAGGTGTGCTGACCGGAGCTCTAGCGACCACGGCCACCAGTGGCTTCCAGAGGAAGAGACGGATAGAGCACAACACAGGGACAGACACCAAACCAAAACACACCAAGCACACCAAAAGGGGGCAAAAGAAGGCAAAAACTACAAACATACACACACTATGCAGGAGGCCTGGATCACGACCTGCAGGTCGTGACAGTACCCCCTCCCCCGATGGGCGCTCCCAGGCGATCCTCCAGGTCTCTCTGGATGAGCGCGGTGGAAGGACCGGATGAGGGTGGCGTCCAAAATCCGCCGCCTGGGGACCCAGCTCTTCTCCTCAGGCCCATAACCCTCCCAGTCGATGAGCTACTGCAGGCCGCGGCCCCAGTGGCGGGAATCCAAAATCTGGCGCACGGTAAATGCCGGCTGGCCATCAATGAGCCGGGCGGGTGGAGGGGCTGGGGGAGGAGGGAGCAGTGGGCTGATGAGGACAGGCTTAAGCAGGGAGACGTCAAAGCTTGGGTGGACCCTCAGAGAGTGGGGCAGCTGGAGACGGACGGTCACGGGGATGATCACTCTCTCAACCACAAAGGGACCAATATACTTAGGTGATAGTTTCTTAGAGACAGCTTTCAGAGGAAGATGTCTTGTGGAGAGCCATACCTTGTTTCCAACCGAATAGGTGGGTGCAGGGGTGCGGCGACGGTTGGTGTGGTGTTGATACTCGGCTGAGGTCCTCAGCAGGGCAGCATGGGCTCTGTGCCAGGTGCGGTGGCATCTCCGGATGTATGCCTGGACTGAGGGGACTGCCAACTCTCTCTCCTGAGTGGGGAACAGCGGGGGTTGAAAACCATAAACACATTGAAAGGGTGACAGACCTGTGGCAGATGTGGGCGAGTATTGTGGGCGTACTCCACCCATGGGAGCTGAGAACACCAGGATGTGGGATTGGAGGATGCCAGGCAGCATAGGGTGGTCTCCAGCTTCTGATTAGCCCTCTCTGCTTGACCATTAGCTTGAGGATGGAACCTAGAGGTCAGGCTTGTGGTGGCTCAGATGGCACGGCAGAATGATTTCCAAACAGCTGAGGTGAATTGTGGGCCTCTGTCAGAGACTATGTCCAGCGGCAGGCCGTGAATCATAAAGATCACTGAAACCAGGAGCTCAGCAGTTTCCTTGGCTGTGGGTAGTTTAGGCAGAGGCAGATAACGGGCAAACTTGCTGAAGCGGTCCACCGCAGTGAGCACAACTGTCATACCTTTAGACGGTGGAAGCCTGGAGACTGTCCTCATGTCTGGCCACCAGAACCGCCTGCGCAGGAATGCTAGTGAGTGGGCCGCTCCCGGATGGCACGAGAGTCTGGAGAAGTGCCCCCACTGTAACACAGATGGTCGGACAGAGAGGGGTACAAATAGACGGCCCCGGGGGCCGTTACCTGGATCTGACTGATGCTGCAGAGCCGCTCTCACTTCCCTCTCAATCTCCCAGGTAGCTGGCCCGATAATGCAGGTCTTGGGAATGATGGTGTCTGGCTCCATAGTTGTCTCCACCCTCTCGAATAGTCGAGACAGTGCGTCAGGCTTGATATTTCTATATTCCTAGAACCAGGCCTGTAGGTGAGAGCAAAATTGAAGCGACCAAAGAACAGGGCCCACCTGGCTTGACAAGGGCTGAGGCGTTTAGCAGAACTGATGTACTCTAGGTTCTTAAGGTCGGTCCAAACCACGAACGGCTGCTCCGCGCCCTCAAGCCAGTGTTGCCATTCCTTGAGAGCCAGTTTTACCGCCAGCAGTTCGCGGTTCCCAACGTCCTAATTCCTCTCTGTGGAAGATAAACGGTGGGACAGAAAGGCACATGGGTGAAGCTTATTATCCTCTGGAAACCGCTGGGAAAGGACAGTTCTGACACCCACGTCCGAGGCATCCACCTCACCACAAACTGCCGAGAGGTGTTAGGCTGGGTGAGGATAGGAGCGGAGGTGAACCTCTTCTTCAACTCAGAAAATGCTCCTTCAGCCTCAGGAGTCCAAAGAAACGGCCTAGCTGGGGAGGTAAGTGCGGTTAAGGGAGCAGCAACACGGCTGTAATTTCTGATGAAGCATCTACAGAAGTTAGCAAAACCCAAAAACCTCTGGAGCTGCTTCCTACTCTCGGGCTCGGGCCAATCCAAGACTGCTCTCACCTTCTCAGGGTCCATCCTCACCTGACCCTGGGCGATGATGTGGCCAAGAAACATGACGGTGGAGGCGTGGAACTCACACTTCTCTGCCTTGATGAACAGACGGTCCTCCAGCAGCCGCTGGAGGACCTGGCGAACATGCTGAATGTGTTCAGCTTGGTTCTGGGAAAAAATTAGGATATCATCAAGGTAGACAAACACGAATCTGCCCAGCATATCTCTCAATACGTCGTTTACCAAACACTGAAAAACTGCAGGTGCGTTGGTGAGGCCGAAGGGCATCACTAGGTACTCAAAGTGTCCTAGGGGAGTGTTAAAGGCCGTTTTCCACTCATCCCCCTCACGGATCCGGACTAGATGGTAGGCGTTGCGCAGGTCTAGTTTGGAGAAGATAGTGGCTCCCTGGAGGGATTCAAAGGCAGAGTTCATGAGGGGAAGTGGATATTTATTCTTAACTGTAATGTCGTTCAAACCTTTGAAGTCGATGTATGGCCTGAGTGATCCATCTTTTTTGCCCACAAAGAAAAACCTGGCTCCTAGAGGTGAAGAGGAGGGCCGTATGATGCCTGCCACCAGCGAGTTGGTGATATACTCCTCCATAGCTGCGCGCTCTGGCCGGGAGATGTTATACAGACGACTTCGGGGGAGCGTCGATCCTGGTAACAGGTCGATAGCGCAGTCATATGGTCATTGCGGGGGTAGTGAAAGAGCCTGCTGTTTACAAAAAAACCTCAGAAATCCCGTGGTACTCCACAGGAATTTGCGACAGATCCAGCAGGTGAGTTACAACAGGAGGCAGAGCAGATCGCAAACAACTGGCAAGACAGGTAGGGCTCCAATTACTTATTTTAGCGGTGGTCCAGTCAATGTTCGGATTGTGTTTAATAAGCCAGGAGTGCCCCAAAACCAGAGGTATGTAAGGTGAGTCAATAACACAAAATGAAACAAGTTCAAAGTGGTTACCTGACAGCTGGAGCTGGACTGGGCTGATACGGGTGGTAACTCGAGCCAGCAGTCTCCCATCGAGTGTGTTAGCCTCCAGCGGTTCCTCCAGTAGCTCCGTGGGAAGCCCCAGCTGTTTGACGCGCGTAGTGTCTAAAAAACTCTTGTCGGCTCGTGAATCAATGAGCGCTAGGAGCTCCAGGGTCTGGTCTCTCTAGCTGATGGTGACATGTAGCTGGGTTCGAGGACAGGGAGACATAGGTATTGTAGCTCGGCTCGCTAGGATTCCCTCCCTAGCTAGCGAGCCCTCCGGTTTAACGGACGGCTGGGGCAGGTGGCGAGGTAATGCCTGGGCTGTCCACAGTAGAGGCAGGTGTTGTTTGCTCTCTGTCTCTCACGTTCCTCCGCACTGAGTTGGTTCCATCCCAGCTGCATCGGTTCGCCCTCAGGGTTATCCTCTTGCCGCACAGGTTCCTGTGGCTGAACTGGGCTGGGAACAGGCTGAGACCTCACCGGAACCGGGGAATCCTCCCTCCGACGAGGTGTGACGTCACCGCCAGGATTACGCCGCTTCTCCCTTCGCCGCTCACAGCATCGATTGTCTATGCAGATCGACAGAGAAATTAAATCGTCCAAATCTTTAGACACAGGGTGTGATACTAGTTCGTCCTTTAGTAGTTCACTAAAACCATTGACAAAGACAGCCTGCAGGGACGCCTCGTTCCACCCACTCTCAGCTGCCAATGTCCGGAAGTCTATGGCGTATTCTGCCACACTCCGAAATCCTTGGCGGAGAGAGAAGAGCCTCATGGACGCGTCTTTACCTTGAACTGGGTGGTCCAAAAAAACCTTACTCATCTCAGCAGTGAAGGCGGCGTAGATGGCGGTGACCTGATCTTGTTTCCTCCAGTGAACCGAAGCCCACTCCAACGCCGAGCCCCGCAGCAGTCCAATCAGGTGAGCGATTTTTCCCCTCTAAGTAGCATATGTAAGTGGCTGGAGATCAAAGACAAGGCCACACTGCATGAGAAAAGTTTTACATTGACCAAGATTCCCGTCTGACCTTTCCAGTGGGGAGACCCAAGGTTCCCTAGCAGGGTTGGTGGTGGTTTGTACAATTGGTGCGGCTGTGACTGGCGCTGCTGTGACTGGTGCTGGAGGTGGGTTCTGCAATGCGCCCTGGAGAGTCGCCATGTGGGTGGACAAGTTTTGGAGCTCTCCCATAATCTCCTGAAGCGCGGTGCTGTGCTGGTCCAGGATTGCTCCCTGAGTGGCTGAGACCAGCTCCAAGTCTGCTGAGTCCATACTAGCCGGATCGTTCTGTCAGGATCTGGGACCAGGGACTCAAACGCAGACAAGAGTGATGTTTTAACACGCTTCAATTTATTGATAGAACACAAAACAGGTTGTGGGTGGCGTGGCAGGTGTTCTGAGGCGTCGGGGAGTGGAAGTGGTGCTCAGGCTCCAGGGCTCGAGGTCTGCAGTGCTGGCAGGTTGACTGGGTCCAGGCTCAGGACTGGTGGTCTGAGGTGAGACAGAGAACAGGGTTTAGCAGAAGCTTCTAAACACGAGAGTTAGTTCAGGTGCGGCTTGCGTTTTCTCACAATGACTGATTCAACGATCCGGCGGGGTCTGGAAGGTTGGCCTGGATTATAAGGGTGCGCTTGTTGCAGGCAGATGAGCTGCAGGTGTGCTGACCAGAGCTCTAGCGACCACGCCCACCAGTGGCTTCCAGAGGGAGAGAGGGAGAGAGCACAACACAGGGACAGACACCAAACCAAAACACACCAAGCACACCAAAAGGGGGCAAAAGAAGGCAAAAACTACAAACATACACACACTATGCAGGAGGCCTGGATCACGACCTGCAGGTCGTGACAATATATGGATTTCGTACAACGTAACTATTAACTAACTACCGTCTCTCTCTTTTTCTCTCTCTCTCTCTCTCTCTCTCTGTGTATGTGTGTGTGGGTGTGCGTGTTTCTTGCTGTGGGAGGGCGTCGTTTTATTGAAAATATATTCACATTGAAATTATAGCATTGATTTGAGCCCCGCCGCTGTATGGGTTAGCCCCACCGTAGTTGAACCAGAAAAAATACTCTGGCGCCGCCACTGCTCGCTGAAGAATAGAAAAACCTCTGTTGCTTCATGTTTACACTCATCCAGACTTGTTTAACCTTGAGCTTTTCTTTCTCAAGCAATGCCTTACTACAGCAAGTTGTTTCACCATGCTACTCTACATTTTGTTTACATCAGCAACCATATGAGATCTCATGAGAGGGATCACGTGAGGTGGTGCTTTGCTCCCTCTGGTACTATAACCTCATGTATAGTGGGTTACGTGGCATTGTTTTAAAATCTTGTAGTGTGCATGTTTAAGATTAGATAGGAGGAAATCTGCAGAAGTTCAACACTGAACTTCTGTGGGTCCTCAGCAACATACCTGCCAAGTGCAAAGTAAATCAGATGATTAGTTCTGGAGATATGCAGGACTCATACACAGACAGAGATTACTTGCTTTATCGCTGGATTATGATAGATGGGCGGATAGGATAGGAAGATAAAGAAGGTCTATAAAAGAATAACAAGGTTCAGTTTGACTGTAGTGCTTCCTTGTATTGTCTTTGTATTGTTGTTTGAAATAAAATAATGCAAGATGTTGCATCACAGAGTGTGTATACAGTTTCTTACTGATGCAAGCTTTTTATACTATGCCATTTCACAAAGCCATAGAGACTCATCGACTCACTATGTGATCCAGTTCTCTTCACAACTTAATGTCAAGGGCACAGCTGACACTCTGGGGACTGACACTTTGAACCTGACTTTGTACTGTTCAGGTTGAGTCTCGGCCTGCTGTGAATACTGTATCTGATCTGATGTAAGCCTATTCACAGATGTGTAGTCTCACAGAGACTTTTCCTGCTTAGGAATGTCTGGTTAATGTTGCGCTTATCCTCACTTGAGTTATGATAATCCAGTCAAATTAAGTTTTGTCAATACTGTATTAACCAATGAAAGAGGTGTTGTGTCATTGCTGAGTAGACAGGATTAGCTTGAAAATACTCTAAAGTCACTCTGTCCATCAATTAGATATGCCTGCTTATCCTTAAAGGTCGCAGAAGCCAAATTCAGCCAACATTGGACGATAGCAGACATGCAACCTGGAAAAGTCTTTAGTCAATCACAGTGCTGCTACAAAGGTGGTAGGTGGTTTGTTGATCTTTAAGAGGGGGAAGCTTTTATGAGACATACTGATTATAAAGGAATGAACATGTAGCTGCGCATTCTACAGGAGATGTTCTTTTTCTCCAAATGTTGTGTCTCTTCTTTTCTCTAGTCTGTGTATCTGACTGGAATTATGACACAATACACATTGACTTGGCAGAGTAGCATCACATGAGTGCAAATCAGAATTTCCTGGGCTTCAATTTAGGGTGGTTAATTAGCCAAATCTGTCTTTGGGTTGTGGGAAGGTACCAGAACTCCTGGAGGAAACCAAGGCAGACACTGGAAGATAGCAAACCCTGCAGATTCAAAACCCAGAACCTTCTTTTTGCAACAGTGCTAATCACTGCAACACTGTGCCACCCTCTAAAATGACTCTGTCAAGATAAAGCGACTGTAAGTTATATTCATCACAAGGCCACGATAATACCTTGTCACCAGTCCCCAGCATACTTCAGTGACTGGGGCTATCTGTTGATAGTTCAGTAGGGACTAAGCATATGGCTGAACTGCTGTGGATGAGCTCAAAACCAAAGAGCAGATAACCATACTAGTTTTTTTTTTTGTTTTTTTTTAGCTCTCCTTAAACCCATTTGGTGGTGTTGTGAAAGAACAGAAGGCAATACAGGAGAATAGTAAACATAAAGCTCTAAGAATTATCTCAAACAAAATGAAACTTTGTCAAATTTGAAAGGATTTATGGCCACTGAGTCCCTCAAGCCTGGTTGAGCATAGAAGCCAAGTGAGACGATTGGACTGGTCAGGACAGCAAGAATTCAATGAGAGTAGCACTTTATTTTTTTCATTTTTCTCTGGTCCCCTTTTCTTAAGTCCATAGAGGCTAATGACTGCCAGGACAGTGAACTACAAAGGCTGACCCAACATCCTGTGGAGTGGACGACCAGTTTATTAATCTTTTAGTTGCATGATTCTTGGCGTGAAGCAAGAAGAGTAAAAAAAAAAAAAAAAACTGTGATGATAAAACACTGAATTAATTAGCCACTTTAATTGTGTGTTCTCCAACTCCTATTCTCTGCGGGCATAATTAAGATGTGTTTATTTGGACACAGTTTGCTCTTCAAGGAGGTAACACAGCTAATTGGTATTATACTCAAGTCACGCATATATTGCAATTATATCAACTAGCTGGTGCAGTAGAAGGCACTGTGTAGAGCTGGCATCTCCAATTACTGATTTAAAAGATAAAAATTAGGACACATTTTAATGGATTTGTAAATGCAATAACATTTAAAGGGGGAAGTTGTGCACGGCCTACTGGGAGGAGGGAGGGGGTGGAAAATTCAATTGGCTCCTTCACCCGAAATGTACTCCCCCATTCGGTTCCACTGATTCTTCCATTGAGGAAGCTTGGGTGGGTGGGATTTCATTTTCTACCTGACGATGTGGCATAATTATACACTTAATTAACAGATTAGGTCCCGAACACCACAAGGCAGTTTTTTCAAAGATGTTCTGCATTGCCTAAAAGCCACACTGTGATAATTTAAGCCCAATGTGACACTTCTGTTCGTTCCTACAGAGGACAGAAGAAAGAAGAACTTTTTACTTTATTTCTATTTTGCTGATATCATCAGCATTTCTTGCCTCCTACCGAAGGTTCAAAATCTTGAATCATATTAAGTGGGCGACAGTCAAAGGTAGGAGAGGGTTTATACATGGACTGGACCATAAGACATATGGAAGGAGGATTACAGGGCATTACATTGACAGTGAGACAGTATTGATAGTGTTTCCTTCCACAATGTGACATATTCGTGAGTGAAACAGAATGTGTGAGAGAGAATTGATCAAATCCTATAAATTTGATTGGATTGGCATGGCTAGTAAAGTAAATACATGACGAAATTTCTAGTGCTGCAGAAAGCTATTTACTATCGACTCCTGTCTCAAAACTGTCCGCAAACCATTTCTCTGTTGTTAGGCAGTTTATACTGCGGCAGAGAAGGGTTGACTAAAGCTTAATGGTGCATCATTCCTAATCAACAATGGTTAAATGAAATAAAAAATGTTTTGAACTCTCTAGCTGTTTTTCCCCAAGGGTCAGCAGAGTTCATCAAAGTTAAATTAAATTCAAACCTTTGTTTCAGCCACAAAAATCAGTGAGGTTTCCCTCATTAAGAGTGATGTTACGATTCCCAAAAATATGCAGAGTTTGAATGTTTTAAAAGAATAATACACAGTCAAAACAATTGCACACTTAAATGAATCATCATCTTTAATTGTCAAATAGTAATTTAACTCAAAAGATTATGTACATACACCAGCCAAAGCATGTTACAGGCCTGCCAATTCATTGGAAGTCATTCTAATGACAGTTGGCCTTGCCTATGCATGGAAAGTTTATTCGTGTATGAAGATGCAGTATCAGCAGAGGGCGATAATGATGGGAACAATGGACAACAACTTAAAGTCCATGGTGAGAGGAAGTCAGCGATTTCATGGGTTTATTCTATTCTATTAATGAAGCATAGCGCAAATTCATGCAGGACACGGAAGTCATAAGCCCCAACTGTAGTCAGCTGACAGCCAGCTGAATAGATCAGAACCAGTCACTGACCAACCACATCCACTCTTCCAAATTAGGCGGTCAATTTAAACCCAAGCCATCATTCACTGATCTCTCCTTTAACACTGCTGCATGCACATCGCTGCTGCCGGCAAGCTTGCCACCACCACCCCAGCCTGCACCTGCTTAGTCTGAGTCTAAAATGGCTTAATTTATCTAGTTGCTTTGACTCTACTCCTATGGGGGGTAATAATAATAATAATATTAAACTTTATTTCTATAGCAATTTTTAAAAACAAGGTTTACAAAGTGCTTTGACAGACAAAGCAATAATACAATCTACAATTACAAGGGACAATAAAATTGCTCGCATGAAATGGTTGAGATAACAGAGGTAATGATTCAAAATAAATAAAGGCGAAATAACAGAAATATAATGAATAAAATAAATAAAGTAACACAAAAACAAGACTCAAGACAGAGTGAATTAGACACACAAGGGTCACATCACATAAAGGCAAGTCTATAAAAGTGATTTTTAAGAAGAGATTTAAAAGAATTTACCGCAAGCCTTATCTCCTCAGGCAGGGCATTCCAAAGTCGAAGGGGCCCTTATGGCGAAGGCACGGTCCCCCTTAGTTTTTAATCTCGACTTTGGAATGGTTAGGAGGGCCCCGTCTGAGGATCTAAGGCTGTGAGCTGGCTCATAGGGAATTAAAATATCTGTAATATAGCTCGGAGCCAGACCTAAGCGTGCTTTAAAAGTGATCAATAAAATCTTAAAATCAATTCTAAAACAGACAGGGAGCCAATGGAGGGAAGCTAAAATTGGAGTGATGTGTTGACGTCTGTTAAAACGTGTTAGAAGCCTAGCTGCTGAATTCTGAACCAGTTGGAGGCGAGAGAGAGATTTTTGATTAATGCCGGACAGAGGGGAGTTGCAGTAGTCTAATCTGGAAAAGATGAATGCGTGAATTACTTTTTCCAGATCGGGGGGTGTGAGCATATGCATCGCGCTCCCCGGATTGACTTAGCATGCTGCTTGTCATATCTGGGGAGCTTTTGGAGCGGAGCCTTCAGCGCCAAGCCTAACTGTATATCATATGTCGCAATAAATGATTTAATCAATGACGATAGTGTTCCTGAATGAATTCTATTATTAGGACTTTTACCAGCGTTTCATACCTTGTGAAGCAAACACAAGATTTTTTCCTAATCCGAATGAAGTAGTTTTGGTGCCTTTATTCTAAGAGGATACCATAAGAAGCAGTTTCATTAGTCACTTGACCATGGAAGAGACAGTTGTTTTTTATGGATAGGTGAGGCCCAATGTGTCAGCAGCACAGTGGACCAGTGGGTCTATTACACAGATTGGTGTGATCAGTGTTGTGCATGAACAGGCTAAAAGAGTACGTTTAATGAAGGTGAATGAACAAGTTTTTTATTTTCAACGAATGTGAATGTGAGAGTCATTAGCTCCCGCAAGACATAGAAGTCGATCCGTTGTTTAAGGCAGCAAGCTTTGAGGATCCCCTAGTCTTCTTGTAAGACGCCATCTTTGATTGGCAGGGTTTGTTGGTTGCACTCTCTGGGCTTGACTCAAACTGTTTACTCAAGTGTAGCTCTGATAATGTCTGTTTGCCTTGCAGTTCTAATGCAGTGGTTTATGAGGCGTAGTTTTGCAGGTAAACAGACCAACCTTTCAGAGTCTGCCCAGTCTTCTTCTGCTCTGCGTAGGGTTACTCATCCTCCAGAGCAGCTTTTCGTGTCTCCGAGCTTGTTAGGTACAGCTGGCTGGCCTTCTGTCTGCAAGTTAATTTTATTTATTTTTTGAACTAGCTTATGGCAATTCCATTGGAAGGTATTACATTTCCTGACTATTTTCTAATCTAGATAATTATCTAAACATATTGAGTGAACAATACAACATACTGTTGAGTGAGGTCATGATCTTGGAATGGATTTTTTTTTATTTCGGTTATTAGAAATGATAATGTGAATTTGAGTGAAGTGTTCTTACTTTTTTTTAAACCGCCTTATAGTTCAGCCTTGAATTTGGCTCTATGTAGAGCAGTCATAAATATATTTAGAGCTATTGAAGGCTCCCTCACCTTCCTCTGCTGCAGTGTAAGTAGGAAAGTCAGGATTACTTTGTTACCCCAAATCACATTTGATTGGACACATGTACATATACACCACAAACAGTGGCGCACTGGGAACAAAAAACGGCCCTGGCATTTTCACCCACCAGCGGCCCACAGAAGGGGGTTGTGCGCGTCCACACGCACGCGCAATTTTTGACGCACGTAAAGAACAGGCACTTTTGATAGCCCCGGTGATAGTAAGCGTAAATTCCCAAGCTATAAACAACTACACCCCAATACATAAAACACATTAATAAATCATCAGAGCCAGCCGCTCCATAAAACAAACATGTCTTACCGTCACGCAGTCATCCATGTCTACCTCTTCATCCTCCTCTTGCTCATATTCCTCACTGTCCTGTCTTTCTCCCTGGTGTGCTGGTGCTAGCAGTATTAGCGCTAGAGCTAGCTGAAGCTGCACTTGATTTTAAAAACAAATTAGTCGGTTTGCAGCATTTTTCACTGTCAACCAACAGTGCTCTCTGAGATTTCTCTCTTTTTCTCCGCTCCCACCTTGTGTCGCTTGATACCTCGATTCATTTTTTTGCTAGCTTAAACTCAGTCAACTTCCAACTTCCAACCTCCAACTTCCAACAACCACACTCAGACGGTCCACTCGATTCAGTCTTGAAATTCCCAGAAGGCATTGCTTCATTTTAACTTTTGCAAACAACTATTCAAATAAAAAAATTCAGGTAGATTTGTTTTATTTCAAACCATGCACGTTTTTGAACATCTGAATAAGACATTTTGCTACAAAACAATGCAGAGTGATATAAAAGTTTGTGACTGTAGAAGGTAACCATGACTGTGATATAGAGACTCGTATGTGGCATATAAATAGTGATTAGATCACCATATTATTTAGTGTATAGGATTAGGAGAAGTTTGGTTTCCCGTTGGCTTAAAAACTTTATTGACGCTTGAAACAGCTGGGAGAAATAGGCTTAGGACCGCTCTGTGATTTGTCGACCGGCCCGAATTGCCCACGAGGGCCGCTGGCCCCTCTGGCATCTGCCCAAATTCCAGATTACCAGTCCGTCACTGCATTTGACCTATCATCTCATCAAGTCAACAATCGCGAGAAAATCCACTGACGACCAAAAAACATCCAAAAAACCTTATAATAGATTAGAGATCTATTATAATTTATTATAATTCATCATTATTATTTAGTTTAGTAGGCCTATTATTTGTCAGAGTTAACAGGCCGTTTTGTTTGTTTGCCTTTTCCCTCTTTTTTGTGGCCGCCTTCAGCTCCGCTTTATTTTTTATTATTTTTATTTATTCATTTATTGATTTGCGGCAGCCTTTTGACGCAGCCGCTCCACTTTATTTATTTATTTATTTATTTAGCCTATTTATTCATTTGCGGCCGTGGCCGCCTATTGATGCAGCCGCTCAGCTTTATATTTATTCATTTAATTACTTATTTATTTATTTGTTTGTGATGCGGCCGCAGTGGCATCTGCCCACATTGCCCAATGGCCAGTCCGTCCCTGACCACAAAGTTTAGAATGAGTCATCAAGCAAAAGAGAAGGCACGCACCCGCCCACATTTCAACTGTGCACCCAATCAGTAATTTATGCCATTGATCCCCTGATTTAATACTGATATCAAATGATGTGTCTCAGTTTCTATGGGGGATGTATGTGTTGTGGTACCTGGCAACCCAACCCAGAGGCAGATGTGAGCATAGCAAAAAGGTTCTGCCTGATGTCCATTTTGCAACTGTGCTCACTCAAGCCTTCCACACTGATCTAAAAATCAACGAAACAGGTCCCAAGTAGAAGAAAAACGCTTCCAAATTTCACTCCACTTGAGGCAAGACTTTCCTCTTCATTAACATCTGCCTCCTGTCTCACTGGCTTTTCCTCTTGTCTCCAGTCTACAGACTCTAGTCTGCATCATTTTATCCTTCTTCTTTTCTAAGGTTTTCCTGGCACTGATGACTCACATAGTGTTTGCACTTCATAATTTTTTTTTGTGACATTAATTTCTGATGTTGATTTCTAATTGTGTTATTTTTTGTTACATTTTGTATGATTTTATGTTTATTTCACTGTGAGCCATGAATTAATGAGAAATCGTTTTCTTTTTAAATCCTTGTATTATAAATCTGTGGTGGTAGAGTTACATGGAGCAGGGGAGCAAGTCTCCATCTTTTTTACAGCCCAATGTTGGCAGGTATGGGGCTGTTTACATAAAAAAACACTCCAAATATACTTGACAAGAATCCAGAATTATCTGATTCAGTTAATAACAGACCACAATAACAACCTCAAACATAAACTTCTCTCTCTCACACACACATGCGGCACACGCACACACACACACACCAGTCCTCACCACAAATAACACAATCCCAGCTTCACACTAAAAAACACATAAGCCAAATAATTAGAGCACAAATCTATCCACTGAGCAGATAATTTGTCAAAACACGAATGCTTCTCATCGTTTGTCGTTTTGGCTTGAAAACAAGATTTTAAGCTTTTGTCGCTGAAATGAGTTTTGAATACCCCTTGATCACTCGTTGCATCATCTTCAATAACTGAGCAGTTAGATATACAGTCGGGTGGAGAGGAGAAATTGGAGGAGAGGGTCCCATGCACAGGGAGATTTTACTTCAAAAGTTATTACCAGTTGTGAGATTTGATTTTTTTAATCCAGAAACCCAAGCACCTGCCTTCATAATGACTGATGCTTCGGAATGTGTAAAGGATACTTTGAGCAAATCATACAAATATTTTATTATGTTTTAAAAAAGACAAATCTCATGAATCACAGTATTAAGACAGGGCTTTAAGAGCTTTAGTAGTGTTCTGTCTCATACACGGTATCTGTAGAGTATCTGAAAGTTATAATTTGCAGATTTTAAGATTTTAACATTCACATATACTATGGATAATTATTAAAAGAAGCAACACATGGATTTATTATGAGAATTGGGGAAAAACCCTCTCTAGACTGCAGCCTGTAATGTATTGACAAAATCACATGGCTTCTTTTGAAGAAGGGATTTCTGTTTGCTTGATCTTTGCTTTCAAAAGAGTCTGGGCCTGATTTTAACACACTTGTAGTTTTCAGTAAGAAAGTGAGAACTTATAAAATAATTATTTTCAAAATACTTGGAACTTTCTCAACTGATTCTAAGTGCATAAATAAATGTACTATAATCATCCCGCAGAGGTCAACTGTAGCAACAGTGAACTTGGAAGATGTATCTCTGTGTGATGAATGTGGTTGGGGGATTGCAGATCCACAGTGAAACAGTCGTTTTTCACTTTAAAAATGGATCAAGTCCTCCTCTTGAGACTGTTTTAATTTTTAATGCAAATTTAATATCACAGACTTTGTTTTCTTAACTTTTATACACTTCCAAACGAATCCACAGTGAAGGATGAAGAACCTGGTGAACATATTTTAAATGAAAAGACTAGAAATGGACTGACATCTGGATGGAGATCGTATCAGTTTAAAGCTTTGAAGGCCTGTTTGAAGATCATAGCTCCTCTCTTTTCTCACATATCTTCTGCTTCATCTGCCCACAGCCTTTGTCCTGCTGTCTATCCTCAGTTCTTCAGTCAACCCTACTCCCACCACCCCTCCCCACCCTGCCTCAATCACCACAACCACCCGCTTTTTTGGAAAATAGATATCGCTACTGCTGATCTGTCTTCCTGATAAAGGCCAGCCGATACTGCAATATTTATTACTATGGTAATAAGGAGCCAGACTTAGAGAAGATTGGGAAGAATTGTATTAATCGTTGCCATAGCAATTTATATTAGCTATAAGAAATAGTTGTAAATAATTTCTTGAGGAAATTCATTTTCAAAAACATAAAACAGGGGAAGAGCGGATGGCATCTTGCTCATGCCATGATTTATTCAGCAGATTTTTCAAAACACTTGTTTCTTTTTTCTCTCTTAGTTTTATTCTCAATTTGACAGATTAAGAGATTAATTGTACTTAACTGGGAGAGCAGAGAAGCAGAGAGAGGTTGAAGTCTGAAGACTTCCAAGTTAAGTACAATATAGATCAGCATCAGTCTTCAGGCCGGCCCACTCTGCTCTTCAAGAAAAGAGCTTTGCAGCCCTATTGTATGTATCATTCCCTGCACATAATGCTCTTACTTCTCTTTACAGATAACACCTCTGCTCCTCCTTATCTCCTCCACTCGTCCTGTTTCGACTCCATTCACCCCTTCTTGTCCTAACCCGATCCTTTCTCGAACACTCCTACTTTGTCTCCTCTTCTCTGATCCCACCTCTCCTCTCATCTCTCTCATAATCTCCTCTCCTCTTCGATCTCTTCTCCTCTCCTCTACTTTTTTCTCCCCTCATCTGCTTTCATTTATTTTCTTTCTTACCTCGCTCTTTCTATCATTCTCTTCCTCTCCTTTCATCTCCTCTCTTCTCTGCACTATTGTGAAGCCTTGCCATGCCACATATACACTCCTACTTTTTGCTGATCTTTTTAATCTTCTTAACCCATTTGCATATTCACGCTGTAATTTCCTCCCAGGTTGCATTTAAATAATACAAATCCAGTCTATATTTGTCAGCTGTGAGACTATCCTATATTTATGAATATAATTGAACACATTCCAGCCGTCAGAAGATGATGCCAAGGGGGGCATAAGAACAAGGAGTCACATCTGGAGGCCCACTTTTCTCAACCTCGTTTAATTCTCCTCTGAAACCAGAGCATCACATCGAGAGCCAGAGTTTCAACGCTTTACTGCTCAAGCCCCATTCATGTCTTTTCATTCATTTTGTCGTTGTTTTTCTCAGGTTGATGCTTTGAATACATTCACATTTCCATCAAAGACAGAGGTGTGCCTTCCTTTATTCCACAGTTTTACATGTGTTGATGTGTGACACCGTCTTCACTTTCGCATGGTTCATTAATTTGGTTTCAAGGGTGCATCAGCATAGCGGCATCCCATTTTTCTCTCTTTCTGTTTCCTTCTGTCTCTTCTTCTGTAAGTGGGTCAGATTCACAAACCAATGAACCACTTTTAATACTTCTGTGGTTACGAACGAGAGGATTCATCAGCGTGAATAATCAATCAAATCCGCACATCTGATCACTGATGACATTCGTGATATCAAAAACATCTAAAAAAATATGTTTTCACACCTCATGCGTGTGTATGTGTGTGTATTCTCTTTCTCACTCTTTGTGTATGTGTGTTTGTGAAATCTGAGAGGAGGTGGAGAAAGCACAACCCTCAGAGATAGTGATCTGATATGTACCCTTTGAAGCTGTGTTCTTGTAGTAACTGTGGATAATTGATCCATGCCTTTGATACCAGCTCCATGTCTCTTCACAGCTGAAACCGTCATTTCATGAGATGTGTGTGAAATTCCATATTGATGTGAGAAGGACCTATTTGAAGCTTTGAAGCTGACATGATGATTGCCCTCAAAAGCAGCTTATGTAGATCATACATGAAATGGACAACATTCTCATTGATTGGGCATTGATGGCATTTTGCACATGGGTTTGCCTAAAATTTGCACACGCGCACACAGATGCACATGCACACACACACACACACACACACACACACACACACACACACACACACACACACTAATGCAGACAGATGCACAAACAGTTTGAAGGTGGAGGGAGTCTGACACAACCAAAGGTTACACTTGACTTGCCAGTATGCTGCCTGATGACACAGCATTGTGCAATAGCAGATTTAGCTGCAGGACCAACTTTTTGTTGGCTGTGCAAACACAGTGGTCTCATCAAAGTAACAAAGCAGTGTTTGCTGCTTTAATGTCAGATTCACCAAAGTGTCTGCACAAACTTGTTATAAAATTCTCATTGCAGACTGATGAATGTGAATGAAAATCTATCTATCTATCTATCTATCTATCTATCTATCTATATTGTATGTCATTTCCAGTAGAGAAGCATCTAAATAGCACATTATAAAAGGGGGTGTTTTTTGTTTTACATAGTGCAAACACAGGAAGACTTGCGTGGTGAAAGCTCCAATTTGATCTCTAGTGCACAGCTGATAGGTACGTGGTCGGTTTAGGGGACATAACAGAATGCATATTTAACAGATTCAGTGCGGACAGAGAATTTCTGAAATTGCGACACGTTGGAATGCAATATGGAACTGAATGGTTATGACCTGGCTCAGGGTGCCACCGAACTGACCAAAAGTGCTTTTAACTCCCTCTTTGACTTCCTACGCAATTGTGGAAAGTCCGTTTTTATTTCTGGCACCATTCCCACACTTGGTCGCGGAGATGCGCGCTTCTCCAGGCTCCTCCTGTTGAACACCTGGCTCAAACCTGCTTGCAGCGCTCTGGGTTTTAACTTTGTTGACAATTTTAATCTCTTTTGGAACCGTCCCTCTTTCTTCAAGTCCGATGGCATTCACCCAACCACTACTGGAAGTCGCATGCTTGCAGCCAATATTCAGCACACTGTACATTCTGCTCCACGTGACTGACTATTTACACCACACACCCCCTCCGCAGCCACTCTTCTTCACCCCGTGCCCACAGCAGCACAGAGCACACCTCCACTCACCAGCGCCCCCCTCCGACCAAATCAGTCATTAACCCTCCCACCTGAGTCTTTCCCCATACAGTCCATCACTTCACACAGACCACCTCGCCCACGCTGTACATCCAAGGCTGTTAATATCAAAAACCTGTGCCCCATTTTCTGCACTCCTGCCACTCCCCACCCTACTCCAACCCCAAAACACCTGAAACTTGGCCTATTCAACACCCGCTCACTAACTAACAAAAGTGCCATCCTACATGAACTCATCACTGACAATAAACTGGACTTTCTCTGCCTCACTGAAACCTGGCACAGACCTCTGGACTATTTCTCCCTGAACCAAACCACTCCCTCTGGCTACACCTACATTGACAAACCCCGCCCCGACGGGCGGGGTGGGGGAGTTGCTGCCATTTTCAGGAAAAACTTAAACATCTCCACAATCTCCATCCCTCCTTCCCAGTCCTTCGAACATGTTGCCCTCAAACTGC
Organism: Sparus aurata; assembly: GCF_900880675.1. Taxonomy (NCBI): domain Eukaryota; kingdom Metazoa; phylum Chordata; class Actinopteri; order Spariformes; family Sparidae; genus Sparus; species Sparus aurata. Next base: position 12,085,863 of record NC_044190.1, read on the forward strand.
CTGGTCCCACTCCCCTGGTCATCTCCATCATCTACCGTCCTCCCAAACCAAACCACTCCTTTCTTTCTGACCTCGCCGCCTTCGTCACCAAGCTATCCGCCATATCCCCCTCAATTCTTCTGCTCGGCGACTTCAACTTCCACATTGATGACCCAAACTGCAAAAGTGCAATAGACCTCCTGGAACTGCTTCACTGCCTTCACCTCACCCAGCATGTCAACTTCCCCACCCACTGTCGCGGCCACATACTGGACCTAGTCTGCTCCGCCGGTCTCACTCTCCACCAACTCTCTAGTCTTGACCTCCACATCTCGGACCATCTGGCCATCACCATGGACTTTATCACCCCCGTACCTCCCCCAAAGCTCAAACGCAACATAACCTTCCGTAACATCAAGTCCATCAACCCCTCAGCTCTCTCTGACTTTCTGGCCAATACTCTGTCCGCATCCACACCCCCTCCAACTGCATGCCCCTCTGACCTGGTCTCATACTACAACAACACATTGTCCCTCTGTCTTGATAAACTGGCTCCTCTCAAAACTAGAACTGTCTCATTCACTCACACAGCTCCCTGGTACACTCCCGAACTCCGTCAACTGAAAACCCGTAAACGTCAGCTTGAGCGAGTATACAAGAAAACCGGTCTCACAGTTCATCTCCATGCCTACACAGACCACCTTTCAGATTACAAAAATGCCCTCAATTCTGCCCGTTCCTCCTACTACTCACAGCTCATCCATTCTGGCTCCAACAACCCCAAGACTCTATTTTCTACCGTCAACAAACTCCTCAAACCCTGCGACAGCACCCTCTCCTCCATCACAGTTGACAAATGCAACTCCTTCCTGTCATTCTTCCAGTCCAAAATTGACTCCATCTACAATCAACTTAGCAATCCCCCCACCACCTCTGACTCTCAACCTCCCGCCGCCCCGACCACTCCACCCCTTTCACAGTTCACTCTCGTCTCCCCCCTGGAACTCCTCCCCATCGTCACAAACATGAAAAGTTCAACATCCGTCCTGGACCCCATACCATCCTCCATCATCAAACTCTGTCTCCCAGCAATCTCCCCACTCATAGTTACCATCATTAACTCCTCCCTCACCTCTGGCTTTGTCCCCCAAACCCTGAAACTGGCTGCTGTCACCCCAATCCTCAAAAAACCCGCCCTGGATCCTGACACCATCTCAAATTTTCGTCCCATTTCAAACCTCCCCTTTCTGTCAAAAATTCTGGAACGCGTGGTCGCCGCACAAATCAAAACCCACCTCCACTCCCATGAACTATACGAACCATTCCAATCTGGTTTCCGCCCACAACACAGCACCGAAACCGCTCTCCTGAAAATCACTAACGATCTCCTCCTCTCTGCAGACTCTGGGCATCTCAATATACTGATCCTCCTTGACCTCACTGCAGCCTTCGACACCATCAACCACTCCATTCTCCTGTCCCGCCTACAAACATCACTCAACATCACTGGTTCTGCTCTTTCCTGGCTTAAATCTTACCTCACCGACAGACATCAGTTCATCGACATCAACAACTGCTCCTCCTCCACAGTCCCCCTCCCTCAAGGCGTCCCACAGGGCTCGGTGCTTGGTCCTCTCCTCTTCATCCTCTACCTACTCCCCATTGGTTCCATCATCCGCCGTCATGGTCTCCATTTCCACTGCTACGCTGATGATATCCAAATCTACATTTCTACAAAATCCATCACCCCTGCCACCCTCACCAACTGTCTGACAGAACTAAAATCATGGCTGCAAACTAACTTCCTTCAACTGAATTGTGACAAATCTGAAATCATACTCATCGGCCCAAAATCCCTTGCCACATCAACCCAGAACTTCTCCCTCAGCATTGATAACACCACCCTGTCACCCTCCCCGTTCATCCGCAACCTTGGTATCATCTTCGATAACAACCTCTCAATTGAACATCATATCAGCCGCCTCACCCAAACTGCCTTCTTTCACCTCAAGAACATCGCTCGCCTTCGTCCATTACTCTCCTTCTCTGCCGCCGAAACTCTCATCCATGCATTCATTACCTCACGACTCGACTACTGCAATAGCATCCTCTATGGCTCATCATCCAAGGTTCTCAACAAACTTCAGTACATTCAAAACTCAGCTGCCCGCCTCCTTACCCACACCCGCTCCCACGAACACATCACCCCTGTTCTACAACACTTACACTGGCTCCCTATCCCATATCGAATCAACTTCAAGCTCCTCCTCCTCACCCACAAAGCCCTACATAACCAGGCCCCTTCCTACCTCACAGACTTGCTCCACCACCACACTCCAACCCGCAACCTCCGATCATCCGGCGCTAACCTCCTCTCACACCCGCTCAGGACCAAGCACCGCACCTGGGGCGACAGAGCCTTTTCCATAGCCGCCCCCTCCCTCTGGAACGCCCTCCCCAAACACATCCGTGACTGTTCTAACCCATCCACCTTCAAATCATTACTCAAGACCCACCTTTTTAAATCTGCTTTTAACCTGCAATAATAGCTATCTTCTTGTGCCCCCCATCAGTTTTTTTTTTTTTTTTTTTTTTTTTTGTAATCACAAACACACACAGTTACTTGCATATTGTTTGTTTGTCCTTACATGTACTTTTTATTTATTTCTCTATGTATTTTTCCTCTGTTTTTGGTTTTATGTAAAGCATCTTTGAGAGCTGTAAAAGCGCTGTACAAATAAAATGTATTATTATTATTATTATTATTATGTCAGTCTGAATTCTTAGCCGTAAACTCTGCTGTATGGTGTAACAATTAACTTTGACCTTTTTCATCACTTTTTACTTAATGTAGTGTTTGGTCTGCAACATGCTGCATGCATGCAGTCAAGCTCTACTCCTCATGTCTCACTTTACATGTGCTAATCCTTTAAATCAGCTACTGAATTGCCTGTGAAGTTCAGAGACTTGCTATACAAACATGCTCATGCCGTGGGCATCCATGTTTTCCCAAGTGGATGAACTGCAACACATGTAGAATGGAGGCTGGGAACACAGACTCAGAACTATGGATTTCTGACTTGCAAAGGGTTGCTGGGTTAATGTGATCACATTTTCATACAGGGCTAAGTATAGCCCACTTTTATTCACAAAATGTTACCAAAGAGTAGAAGAAAGTCCTGCTGTCAAAAAAATGTGGACTAAACTGCTAAGTTTAGTTTAAGTTTCAGGAGTTGTAAATGATACTGGACAGTGACCTGCATGCAAACCCTCAGGCAGCTGTCAGGGTGAGAGACTCTTGCTATCAGTTGCTGTACTGTATGAGTTGATGTGCATTAATATGTATGCCAATAAGGATTATAAAATCTGTAAGACCTCAGCCATGATAAGAATTAACAGAATATAAATTTAGAATTAGGTTTGTTTTCGTTAGGCTTTATGTTTTATTGTAGTTCTGTTCATTTCTGTATTATATTTAAACTGCTGGTACCCGTCTACAGAGCATCAGTGATATTGGTGAAGTGCGATTTCACAGAGCCCAAAAGATATGAAAAGACAACAGCCACCCCAGCCACAGTCTGTTCATCTTGCTGCCAACTGGTAAAAGATATGGAGTGTCTGCTGCCTTACCACCAGACTACAGAGCAGCTTCTCTCCTCAGGCTGAGACTGTTCAATTCATCCTCAACACTGAACAGGCTTTTTTTTTTTTTTGTATATTTAAGTGTTTGTTAGTGTGTGTGTGTGCGTGTGTGTGTGTGTGTGTGTGTGTGTGTGTGTTTGTGTGTGTGTGTGTGTGTGGATGTGTCAGGCACTGGGAGCTACAACTGCAGTTTTCATCATACAGTCTTGTGTTATATAATGAAAATGAATTTAATTTGATTCTTGGTGTGTTCTGGTGGAGATATTTCAAGTAATATGAATAAAAAGAAAAAAATAACAATTAAATGTATTATTAGTGGTATAAATTGAAAAGCTTGTTTGAAAAATCTTCTGTAAAACTTTTTCTGAAATACAACTGAATGGTTGGCAAGTTAAAAAAGTTCAAAAAGCTTTAATTGGTCAAATATGCAGAAATAACTTTCTGTCTAAGACTGAGAGTAGTATCATGGGGTACACCATATTTCCAAAATCTCAAACAATGCATTGTGCAAACTTGTGCATCATTAAAAGTTGTGTCATTGTGTCAACTCCTGACAGGAGGCAGGTTTGAAAACAGCATGAATAAATGACCCCTGTGCACGATTTTCTATATGCAACCCAGACAAGTACATCTCAGCTAGAGCTGGCATGATATCAGATTTTTATTGCATTATTAGCGTGGCCAAATTCACAATAACAGTATTGTTGTGATGTCTACCTGCACAGAGGGTTGAGCGCTCTCATCTGTCATCTTCTCCAACATGATATTGTGAGGCAGGAGTAGCCACACAGTGTCGTACTAGCTAATAGCTTATTACTGCATTATCCTCTTCATCATTACAATTTATGGTGGGAGGCAGCCAGAGTAACAATGTACCACCACCGATGCCACCACCAAATACAAAAATGTGTTAATTAAAAGCAAAGAAAATTATTCAAGAGGCACCGGACTATTTACACAATATTAATGTATATTAAATGAAATGATTATCATAAATATAAGCATATTGTGACAGTAGATAGTTTCAGCCTTTAGACCTTAACCCCATTCCAAATCAGACAGATCAGGGCTTTATGGCAAAAAATTATGTAGCAAGGGAAGAAAAGTCAGGAGAGAAGAATCAAGCTCGTAAAAATTAAAAAAAGGCCTAATAAAAACACATAATAATGCTTATTCTTTATTTCAGAATATGCAAACACTGTTTACAGAGGGGATCATGTGAAAGTTGTTATATCTTTTTGTAGTATTGCTTTCATACAATCACAGTGGTGCCAAAACACAAAAAACAAGAGAGCACACACACACACACACACACACACACACACACACACACACACACACACACACACACACACACACACACACACACACATTTGTCCACTCAAACGAACGCTGACATGCTCAAATATTGACAGACACAACCACAAATACATCCGTGAAATATGCACAACTACAATGCAAATTGATTCAGTGGGCACAGTGGAGTAGCCCCTTGACACTGATCTATAGTCAGCGATTCATTACTCCCGCTAATGAGCGAGGTGAGATGGCTGCTCTCAGAGCAACTCCCCACTCGACCACTGCAGTGCTGCAGCAAATTACGTCCAGTGTACCTCTCACAAACACCCTGATGCACACAGACTGAGGAGGCATAAACAATCTATTCTGTCACCATCAACATTTATCCTCAATCTCTGTGTCTTCTTTGTCCCTAAAGATGTACACATGCTCTCTGTATTTGAAACCACGCGTGATAGTGCAGCACTTGCTTTTGATCAATATTGAGAATGCAGTTACAGGGTGGTTAAACTGGCGACTGGCTTGAGAGAAGGTGACTAGTGATGCACATCCTCTTCATCTGCCTGTAATCACTCACAGGGGAAATCAACAGATGAAGATGCAGACAGAGAAGAAGAGCATCTACTTATTATTTCACTCATTTATTGAATCTTTAAGCGTTAAGTGGTCACACATACACACACAAGGTCAGGACACAACTTAATAGAAACATTGACCTATTTTCAGCTCCACTGAGAGCCACAGCACAGGAACAGACCCACATCAAATGGAACTGAGTGTCAATATAGATGAGAGGTGTGTTTGTGCACTTAAGGCCTTCATATTTAAATAAGACATTCATAATTGAATACCTTTGTGTGTTTATGTTTGTTGCTGGCTTAGGATCTCAATATGCTAAATTCATAAATTCAGGCTGTCATGCTTCTGATTACATGCTACACCCCCTTGTAAAACAATCGGATGATAGACACAACCACTGGCAGTAGATGGAGATCGCACAGCGGGAAACTTGCATGTGTGCTAATCATACACAGGTTATTATGCGTAAACCAGGATTTGGCAGGCAGAAACTGGCAGCTATATTAACGACCTGTGGGCTCAGCTCTGAATAAGGAACTAGCATTTCTACATGCTGACATTACTGACATTTCACCAATATGTGATTGTGGGACAGCAGCAGTCCAACTTTTTTAATGAGTGCTATTTTGCACTATGCTAACGTAGAGTGTGCTTGCATGTTACAGAATAATATGCCCACATGGGGTAGGCTGTAAATTGATTGTAGAAAGTCACTATTGAAGAAAGAAACATACTAAATATCTTTGAAAATATTCTTACTGGGTGGCAGCGGGCATGTTGTAATTTTCAAAAGAAGAGGAAAAACTTTTAACAACCCACCAAACCATAGATATAACTAAACTATAGCTTTTCTTTTCCTCCACAAAAGCCACTGAAGTAGAGAAAAACAACTTGTTGTTGTGTGACTCGCTTTCGTTTCTTCTTTCCTTCAATAATGGCTATTTGATCACAGAACAAAAACAGACACCACATGTATTATTTACATTTGAAATAGTTCAGTTTAAATGATTAAAACTTCCATTTAGTAGATGTCCCACAGTGTTGCATGACAAGGAAGGAAAACCTTTGATTTAAAAATGCACAAGTGATACCAGATCATTACTGAAGCACAGTGGTGCAATTAAATCATTTTAGGTTTGAAGAGTTGCAAACTTTGACTTATCAGTCGTATGTTAAACTGACATCCTGTGAGTTTGGACTGACCTATTTCCATTTTGAAGATGTAAGAATAACAGATAAAGCAACATACCTGTTAAAGGGCTTTACAGTATGTAACAATTTGTAGCAATTTACATTAATCATATTTTCTGTTTCAGGGATCGCAATGTGACAAGACAATTTATTTAAGTTGTTAATGTTACTGGACTGTAGATTGCCAAGTGAAGGACCCTGGTCAGATTTTCTGGAACAGTCAAAAGGATGTGACTTTTGAGTGTCTTGTCTCAGATCCTTTATCTGCTTCACTAATGCAGAGCCACTGTAGTAGTTTAGAAATAGAAAAACTAACAACCAAATTTCAGCACAACACAAAAGTTCGACAGAGCGCTTATAACTCCATCTTATTATAGGCAGTACTGTGCATTTTAGCCTGTATATATATATATGTATATACATGTATGTGTATATATATATATATATATATATATATATATATATACATATATATGTATGTATATGTGTGTGTGTGTGTATATATATATATATATATATATATATATATATATATACATAGATATACATATAACTTTTGATGCTAAGCTTGTAATTGCTTTTAGAAACGACTGATGATTATGATTTTATTTAACTATTGCCAAGAGGTATCTTTGACTATGCCTATTCAATTGTCTGGTTGAACCATTGTACAGCATTTTCTTCTCAATTTACGAATACATACCTTTTTTTCCAAACCGTTTATAGAGAATAAGATGTATTAAATATGCCATTTAAAAGCCAACACCAATCACCCCTAAAGTGATAACGTCTAAATGCTAAATAAAAGGTAATAAAAGTAGTTCCTGTCGTTGAAGAGGCCTGTCACTGTCACTCACTTTTCCTTTAACTCTACTTTGATATTAGTTGCCTCAGTTTCAACATTTTGCTTTAAATAAAGGACAAATGGGAACACAACCTGATTCCAGACCTATGAATTGCTGCCAATATGTCTGACTTTTTTCATAATTTTAAAAAGATCTGGTGTTGGAAAAACTACTTAGCCAATTGAAGCTTTGAAGACAGGATTGCAGTTTTTTTCAGTTGCTAACAAGCGTTTGTCCAACCAGTTGTCACATTGTTGCAAATAATGCAATAAAACTGCATGAAATTCAAACTAGAAATGTGGAGGACCATGAGATATTCGACAATATCGATAGCATCAGCCTCACAACCATTACGCGGACATTGTCCAAACACAGAGTGCAGATGAAGCAGCTCTACACTGTTCCCTTTGAGAGGAACAGTGAGAGAGTCAAGGAGCTACGACGACAATATATCCAGGTATAGTACTGTATATTCAATTCAATGTCCAGTTCTATAAGCTTTGCACTTTGCAAGTAGGTAACCTACACAGTAATAGGTTACAGTACAGTATGGTATACAGTAATGAGATTTACATAAACTTTGTTTCAGAGAGTTATGGAATTGGAGGCCAACCAGGCCCCTCATGAATTCATATACATAGATGAGGCAGGATTCAATCTTTCCAAAAGGCGTCGACGTGGAGGTAATGTACGGTAATTGGAAAAAGGGCCACAGTTGATGTGCCAGGACAGAGAAGGGCAAACATTACCATGTGTGCAGCAATTGCAAATGCAGGATTACTCCTTCACAGATGTCAGGTTGGACCCTACAATAACGAGCACCTCCTTGCCTTTCTCAATGATCTCCACCAGCGCCTGGTTCCAGAGCAGGATCAGGAGGGTGAAAACATGAGGACCTTTGTAATCACCTGGGACAATTTGGCTTTCCGTCATCCGCAAGCAATAACAACATGGTTTGAAGTCCACCCAAGACTGGTACGTCTCTTCCTTCCACCCTATTCACCTTTCCTCAACCTCATAGAGGAGTTCTTTTCTGCATGGAGGTGGAAGGTTTATGACCATCAGCCACATGACCAGATGTCCCTCCTTGAAGCCATGGATGCTGGCTGCAGGGACATCACAGTTGATGATTGCCAAGGGTGGATCCGACATACCAAGCGGTTTTATCCCAGGTGCATCGCCTTGGATAATATCAGATGCAGCCTAACCCTGAAGATCGCAGAGATTAGATACAGTAATTTTGTGCTTTTTTTTAGTTCCCCCCCTTTTTGTCTGGGCTTTTTGCTGTTGTTTTTTTGTTCAGAATGCTCTTGTGTGTTTCATGGATATTTTGTTCACTGTAAGCAATACTGTAAAACTTTTTCTGTTCTATCATATTGTAAACAGTATTTCTACTGTACCTCCAGTAGTAAACAGTAAAGGAAAACAAAAACTGATTTGTTTTTTACTGGAATGCTTTTGAATGTGAACATTACATGTGGACATACAGTTCCCAACCAAGAAATTTAGCGTAAAAACGTTGGATTGCATGTTTTGCATGCAAATACCTGTAAAACTGAAACATAAAAGTCTATGTAGTTTTTGTAATGTCAACAATAGCCAGTATTTTGAAACCTGGTGTACTTTGATTGACTGCATGTACCTTGTGAAGTGAAAACAAGTGTTATTCTTTGACAGAATTATTTCATTTTGAGTCAGATTTCCAGTGTTTTGGTAAAGTTAGTGTGTGCAGAGAAAGATGTGTTCTATTATGAAATGAAGAGTTAGTATATATTTACCAAAATGTGTTTTTGAGAAGAAAATTATCCATTTGGCCAATTGTGTTTTGTAGGTGTGAGTCTGTGTTAAGAGTTTAGAAAAAGTATCTGAAGTATGGGTAAGTGCTTGTTAGCGATTGAAAAAAACTGTAATAAGGACACCATCTTCTATGCCAGATCCAGAAATGATAGCTCTTAAGTCAGCATATATCTTTGATTGACATGCTTGCTTTATTGATCACTGCTGATTGGTTTCAGAAAACAGCTGAAACAAATATGATGGGAGTCTAAAAAAAATTATAGCAATTCAGTCTGATAGCTAAAAATTAATAAAGATGGTGGCACAACAACGGACAAAGACAAATTAGACATATATATATATATATATATATATATATATATATATATATATATATATATATATATATATATATATATATATATATTCCCTGATCTGTGTTAGAGCACAGCGGCCATGATTCTTCATTTAATAAAGTACCCCCAGGTTTTGTCTTTTAATGACACTACACAGTAGGACATCATGTTTCTGGGTCCATAACCTCAGGATGGAATGTTCAAATTTACAGAAGTGATTAAATAAGATCACAAAAATACATGAGATGAAAAAAGAGCTAAGAAAATGTGACATCTATAGAATTAGATGTGTTGAGGGAGATTCTAAGCAACAACTCACACAGTTCACTAATTAATTTTACAGTGAATTCAAATATACTTGAATAATCCCTTATAGAATCTTGGCCAGTTATGACGAGTTCACAGGGTCAGCTATACAACAGGGGGATTTACTCAGCAATTATGGTTGGCTTGCATGTTAGCATGGAACAAACGTTGAACATTTTGTTGTTCTCATTAATCAGTTAATTTGTGTTTGATAACACGGTCAGTGTTTTATGAATATTGATCAGTATTCAACATTGCAGTCTTTCAATACTGTTTTCATCATGTGGCATTAAATTAACTGGAGCTAATACTTGTTTAACACAGTATTAGACTGATTGTTTACTGTGCTATACTTATGGTTAGTGAAGATTTATGAGCCAAGTTTGTTTGACGGTTGTTTAATGACTGTGCCCTCTGAAAAAGACTGGATGAGGCAGCTCAAAGCTGTTAGGTAGCAAGATTAACATCACACAAGGTAAGGAGGTGTGATTCCTAGAATACGGCTAGATTTGAAAGGCGGATCCAAAAACAGAGGGGGTAGCATATCACCAGAGTACCAGACAACTAATGCTATTTGCTAGCTAGCATTAGCTAAGTAGCTCTTGGCGGAGGTAGTCATGGAGCCAGAAGCCCTAGAAACTATCTAAATCAAGACCTCGGATCACCGCGGACAGCTGGGCTGACAGAATGAGTTGAGAGTGAATCTAGCTGGACACTGACCCAGGACTGAAGACAACCTCCACGACCAACTGAGGTCGGTTTGCATTACAGAAGTGATTTACAGCAGCTCTGACCACAACAATGACTTCCTGGATAATAAGACGCAGCAGGCAGGGACCAGAGAGGTGTACAGCAGCAGAAGAACATCATACAGTCAGAGATCAGGAGCATGTAGAAACAACATGTGGAGCTGGAACATTTTCACGGCTTACTCAGTGAATTAAGGAATTATTTCAACTAAACCAAAGGTGACTGTGAAAAAAAACAAACCAAGACCGTGTTGATGAGCTTTATCTCATTTTTATGTTGAGTTCAGAAGCTATATGGTTGCATTTTAGTAAGAAGTTGCTCCTTTTGGTCAATGTTTATGTTAGGTTAAAGATAAAAAATTCTTTGTGTGCCAACAGAAAACAGAAGATTGCTCATTTTTTTTACATCAGATATATAAAGTTGTGCATGTTTATGGGTCTGAAGCTCAGTCACTGTGGAAGTCGGACAGAAAACTGTAAAGAAATGGAAAATAATGAATTGATATATTATAAGAGTCCTACTTAAGCCACTCAGCCTTAACATCTCATTCCAGATGTTTTATATATTTTCATCACTATCTCATTATTTCAAGATGAAATGATGGTTCTGGAACAACATTTACTATGATGTACCAAAAGAAGCACTAACACAAAACACAAAGCTATGACATCACAACGACGTGATAGGAGGGTTGCAATGATGGTCCTGGAACAACACCACTAGGCGAAATCAGATACACTATGACAAGTGTAAAATTTAAGGAAATTCATTTCAAATATAGTACAGTGGATTTGCTCTTGTAATGTTAAAAAAGAGAAGCAGGAATGTCGACAAGGAGGATGACATGAGAGACTGACAGTTCCTTTTCCTTAATAAATCATGTCAGAACAAAACAAGATGAAACAAATCTAAAAATAAATACTTTAGACACACCAGCTTCCTCAAAGATTAACCTACACAATGCCTGACCTAACTTTCATTTTCACCATCTTTCTCTCTCTCTCTCTCACACACACACCCCCCCACACACACCCACACACACACACCATCAATTGGATAAACTTTAATAAAAACTAATTTAACACTGATGTGCTCAGTGGAAGACACAATAAGAATATCAATAGAATTCTCAGTGTTAAAGCATCTACATCCCTGGAATGAAAGGAATAAATTACATGGATGTGTGAAATACTCTCCATAGTGTGCTCTAATATGCAATTTTCAGTGTATTATCACATTAAAATGAAACTTACCGCAGACAAGCAGGGTAGATACTGGTAGAAAAACAACCCCAGCTTGCAGAGCTCCAAGAGGGTCTCGGGGATCTTTGGGGTTGCACTGCAGCACTGACAGGTAGAGAAGTCACATCAGCCAGGTTATCTCAGCTGACTGTCCTGCTACTCCAGTCCAGTAAGTAATAATGAATTAAAACGTTAAAACCTCAAAGTTACAAAGTAACCGATCAAAGCAGCAATAGATAAGCTCCCATGTTCTGCAAAGTAAAATAGTTTTTTATCAAAGTAGTGATTTAAAGACAGCTTAAAGGGATAGTTCGGGTTTTCTGAAGTGGGGTCATATAAAGTACATACCTAAAGTCGGTCTGTTCCATACCGTAATTGCCGATCAGCGCAGCCTCAGTTTGAAGAAGCAGAGAGCCGCTCCAGCCCAGGCACTCAGCTTTGTACTGCAGTGAACGGAGTCCAGATGCAAAATGTATTTTCTCAACTGTAGAACCTCCGTATCCCTACGCATTTTCTGCGAGCGCGAAATACAGTGCAAGGCTCATTTGCGCTAATGCGTAGGGAAAATGTAGTGCCAAAGAAAGGGCGGTCTGACGGCGATGTAAAGCGGTGTGAATTTTCTCTATACAACGTACACTTGAACTGATATAGATTTTTTTAGGTGGGCCTTGTTTTACACTGTTAGCAATTGATGTAATTTCTACAGTAAATCTTACAACAGTTTATTGTATTTGCGTTTTTACTGTAAGTGGCAATGCACCATGGGAAATTTATGGACAGTCCTGTATTATTATTGTAACTTCACTGTACAAGCGGAGTTTTACACTGGTTTTACAGCCTACGCGTTGCATCATGGGATCGCTGCTGTCTGAATTTTGAATTTGTAGGCGCGGTTAGTTCTCAACGAACATTTTGGGACAAAGCAAACATTCAAGAAGAACAAAAAAAGAAGAAGCTAATATTCTGGGACGAAGGACGTCATGTAACTTACGGTTAGACTAACATATATATTTTTATATCATAGATATAACTTTATTAGTTCTGCTTATCTCAGTGGGTGGTGACGGTTTCGTCTGCTTTGATTAACGTTAGCTGACATAAAGTCAGCCGCCCCCTGGATTTGTACACACAGCCTTTCAACACTGTTTACAGCTCTTCTAGTCACGGTAAAAATTTCATTTTTTGGTACATAGCTAATCTAGATACACTTAAGGGGTGGATGCTTAAGTGTCTTTTATATTTAGTGACACATAACGTAACGTTATTAAGTGACACATAACGTTACACATAAAAGGGCGGACATTGGTGGCTGAAGAAGCAAATGTTAACCTTCCTCCATCAGTCCATTGAAATCAGGTTTGTACCGGTAGTTGCTAACGTTAGCTAGCTTGTTCATCAAAAGTTGAGGCTATTTTGAATCTGCCTGAAGTAAATTCAACATGGTTCTTTCACTGGTTGGATTGATTGGCTAGCTAGCTCGACTGATTATGTTTGTAAGCTAGCTAAACTGTCTAATCTTAAACTGAACTGCGCATGTGCATCTTAAAAAATGTGCTTGTCGTGAAACGGTCTCTTCTCAACTTTGTTCGCTTGCTGAAAGTCCGGTGTTCTGTGGAAAGATTTTCATTGCGCTCTTGACCTCTGAGAAGAACGTCACTTCTGTCTCCTGTCAGTGCAAGTTGGCATGTTAGCTGTTAGTTTAAAGAGGTAACTTGTATGTTTGCTATATTCTTATAACTTTTAAAGCCTATATCAAGACTAGATTTTACAACATCTTATATATTTCTATCTTGTTTTTTGTCCGTTTCGCTGTTTTGCCGAACATTTTGAGAAACCCACCACGTGTGGTGAGGGTGAGCTCAACCTGCAGCCAACTGGCTGCTTAGCTAGCGAGCTTCACACAGTAACAGTCCAAAATGTTTCTTTGCAAGTTAAGCACATGTGGAAGGGAATTTAACAGAGTTGGTGAGTTTACTCAGCACATTAAGTTGCATAGCAATAGTGCAAATTACAGATATCAGTGTGGTGTGCCTGAATGCTCCAGACAGTATGTTAAAATTTCTGTTCTTAAAGCTCACATGTACAGAGACCACAAAGCAGACGATTCCTTTTGAGGAATAGTCAGCAACCATGTACTCCTATGCAAATGTGACTTTTGTGCAGTAAGGTGTGAAACAACATCTTTACTAGTTTGTCACTTGAGGTCACATTTGCGTGAAGGATGCCTGGATGACCTCCATGTCTTGGCCCAACATTGGGGTCTATAGTCTTTTGGGGACACCTCAAGAGCAGTTTGTTTGCATGAGGCATGATGATCTACTGGATTATTATCCTTTGCCAGCCTACAAAATGTGTGACATTACAATGATCTGTCTCCATTACTCCTTTGCAGAGACATGGCTGCAGCACAGGAGGAGCTCAGGAGGGCTATCCCGGCAGTACTTCCGGACCTCCCTGCAGACACACTAACTACCTTGATGGCAGGCCTGGAGGAACTTGGTGTGGAGAACAAGGAGGACATGAGCCTTCTAAGTGAAGAAAACCTTTTGCCCTTTCTCTGTGTGGTCCAGTGTAGAAAGCTCCTCCTTGCCTTTTCATCTCAAGGTAACCGTAGGTTGGCTGATTCGGGTTCTATGTGCGTTTCCGGGATGGGGGTGGTCGTCTGCATAGTGTGTCTATCAGCACACAAAGCACTTTTATACTTTGTCCTCACTAATGATTTAACTGTTTTTAATTCTATGTATATTAGGCTACACATAGAAATGTTCACAGTTGAACTCGTAAACCTAGGGTGCGTTCATAAATTCACTCCGAGCACGCTCTGCCACACTATTGATGGTTCAGAAACTGTGCCTAGAGTTAATTTATGAACGCACCCCTAATCTCTTAACTATGCGTACTGTAGACTACTTTTATGGTGCCACTGACATCATTGTTCCACCATCATAGCCTCTCCACCATAGCCACCCCATCAAAGCCGCTTTTTATGCCAGGTAAAAATGAATTTATTATGGAGCCTTACTAGCCTTTTTAATCAGCTATGCCCCGAGTGTGCTTTGTGTTATGTAGCTTAATGTGTTCTTTGAATTTAGGATTGTGTAAGTATACCAATATGATTGTGGTGATGGTGTGATTTTTTTTTTTTTTTAATATTTTTTTTATATACTGTATGATTGTGGCGTGATGTATTAACTGATGTGTTTGGCAGATTGTGAATCAACTTTCATTCTGAGTAGAGTAGAACTTGACAGCTTTTGGGGCAAGTTTTCTTGTTTCGTTCTTTACTCAACTTACCCATGGTTGTGGTTTTTATTCTCCAGCCCTCTGCCACGGCTGCCGATATCGAGAGAGCTGTCACCCTGCCAAGCACACCTCGATTAGTTGTACCAGGTATAATCTTCCCTTATTTTGTAGAAGTTAATTCTTTAATGAATTTATGTGGTTGAGGGAGGACTGTTGCGCTTAAAAAATGTCTTTCTTTGAGTTGTTGATGGAGGGTGCAGTGGTCAAAAGAGATAATAATGTTCAAGTGGAGGTGTGCGAGTCTTTTTCCACTTGAACATTAATGAATTCATGTTAGGTGGCTCTAGTGTGTTGTGCAGCTTTTAGTTATCATATTGTTCATGGGTTTCAGGAGAGATACTGCGCGGCGCAGACACGTGGATTATGTCCATGGAAGGAGCATGTGTGATGGGGCCCCACAGCAACCTCCTGCATGGATTGGGAGCAGTCTTCGCTGCCTATTATGTCTTCAACTTGCAGTATCCGGCAGAAGCCGCAAGCACACTTGAGTTCATCCAGAGGTGTGTTTAAACATGGCACTGTCATGAATCTGATCATAGCCATGTGATCTTTCTGTTTGTAAACAATGCTCATGAATTTATACCTGAAAATAGAACTATCCCTTCACATCTAATAGTCTGCTCATTTGGGAAATGGCTGAGATAATTATGAAAGTAAATTGAATGAAAATAATCATTTAAAAATATACAGTAAAATATACATTTAAAAATATGATAATAAGAAATTAGATTTTACCGATGCAAAGCTTTTAAAGGGAGATGCATCACATTTTCAGCCCGATTTCTATCCGATGTACACCACTCCAACTGGTGCACTTGCATTGCTGACCCTTGCATCGATGCAGTAATGCAAATCGGTGAATCGTGCCAAGCCACACACACTCATATAGCCTACACCAACTCAGTCTCACACACACACACACTCGTATAGCCTACACCAACTCAGTCTCACACACACACTCATATATCCTACACCAACTCAGTCTCACACACACACACACTCATATAGCCTACACCAACTCAGTCTCACACACATGCTCATATAGCCTACACCAACTCAGTCTCACACACACACTCATATAGCCTACACCAACTCAGTCTCACACACACACACTCATATAGCCTACACCAACTCAGTCTCACACACACACTCATATATCCTACACCAACTCAGTCTCACACACACACACACACTCATATAGCCTACACCAACTTAGTCTCACACACACACTCATATATCCTACACCAACTCAGTCTCACACACACACTCATATAGCCTACACCAACTCAGTCTCACACACTCACTCATATAGCCTACACCAACTGTCAGTCTCACTCACTCACTCAATCACTCACTCACTCATAAAGATCCCTTAATATTTAATGTCATGGTTATGACCATGTCATATCAGTTTTAAATGTTACCTGATAAGTGTGTCTGTGTGTGTTTTTTTCCCCCCTGTTTTCAGATCCTTTTGCGGCATAAATCCCCAGATGGGCAGCAAGGCAGAGAAAAAACGAGGGCTGAACGCACCAGTTTGCACTCTTTTGAGAAAACTGCTGGATTTTGAATTGGTGGGTAGGGGACATTAGTGGACAGGGGACATGTCTCTATCAGCAAACTTGATCACAATGTTGGATTGATGTGCTTGAAGAGGCTGAACATCCCTCTTTTGTTAGACTACTCATGTTTTGATATCTGAAATATGTTTGTCAACTCATGTTCAACCAGTTTGGTACAGTAATAGCAGCAGGCCTGCAGAGAAAGGAATCTATGATTTTGTCCCATCCGAGCAGTCCTTTTTGTCTCTATTTTTGTATTGCATTGTATTGTATTTGTATTTTTTGCACAAAACCAGGCTTGTTTCAGCCATTCGTTACTAAAACAATCTTGGTACATACAGGCACATTGAATTTTACATGTTAAAAATTGTTGTTGAAAATAATTAATGATGAAGGATTGTTTGTGCATTGTGCACTCCGTGTTCTCTTCAATTTTAAGAGAAAATAAAATATCAAACAACAAAAATACCACTTGTTTTGTTTTTCTTTGCAGAAGTCTGAAAGAGGACATTTATCCATGTTACAGCATTTAATTGTAATATTAACAATATCCTGTCCTGTGAAATTACAGGAAATCCCTAAAATTACAGGAAATTCCTGGCTACTGAGTTGCTGTAAATATAACATTTTGCTGTAATATTTACAGTATTTAATCCTGTGAAATTACAGGAAATTACTGGCAAGTTCCAGTAAATTTACACGATTGTATTGTAATTAATTACCGTAGGATGTTGTATTAAGTACAGTACCTTGTTGTAGATATTTTACAGTAACAGACCTGTATCCTGTTTACAGTAAATTTACGGCAATTATTAGCCAGGAAATTCCTGTAAAATTACAAGAAATTTCTAACAGTGTAGGTGGTAAAATTTCACTTTGCATCTACACTCCGTTCACTGCACTACAAAGCTGAGCGTCTGTGCTGGAGCAGCTCTCTGCTTCTCCAAACTGAGGCTGCGCTGATCGGCAATGACAGTAGGGAACAGACCGACTATAGATATATACTCTATATGACCCCACTTCAAAAAACCTGAACTATCCCTTTAAATGGAGAAAACACCTTCAGTTCCCTGTCGGGTAAATCTTACATTTACAGCAGTCTGTCTGTGCAGGGTGCAATCGAGGTCACCCCTCCCAAGTCACCTTTGTCATATTGTCTTTATAATTTTTTGTCCTTTGTCATATACTACAGGATGATGACAAACATAGATAATCAGTAGGTTCACTGAACCAGTTGTGGACAAGAGCAAATCAAGTGGAAACTTGTGTGTCAACATACCTGGGCTGCTCCGAGCCTTTCATCTGCTTGGCTGGAGACAAGTTGTTGTGTAGTGTGTCCAGGAAACTGATAAGATGAAAGTACGGGTTGAATGGTGATGTAGGGTGTCTTTTAGAGCTGTACACATGGTGATATTCCTCAATTGCCAACTCCTCCTCGTCCATCTCAACTTAATGTGTTAGTGACTATATTGAAGGCAGCAGGTGAGCCTGTTTTGGGTGTTTTGGAGTGTCTGAGTCACATAACACAATAATTATATGCTGAAACTGTTGGACTTGGTTCTATTAGACATACCTTTTATTACACAACACTTGAAAGTACATTCAAAATTTAAGTGGCATCTATTTTGCTTTCAACAGACAAGAAGGTCCCCAAAGTATATAGCCTCCTGTCGGCTACAAATCAGGTCGAACCTGTTGAGGACAGAAAGGACCACTTCCATCTGTGCTCAAACCACTCATATCGACCTCCAGTGGCCGACACTGCCACTCCACTCCAAAAGTTCCTCAGCCAAACAAAAGCGTCCAGAGTCAAAAAGATAACGAGGTGGAGCTTCATCCATGTAAAAACCCTGTGGAGAGCTTGTCACTCAGCTTCAAGCTGTTCTCCACGGACAACTGGTAAACCACAGAGCAGTCTGTTGCAACACTTTAGTTACTACTTGATCTGAAGCCAGGGTTGTCCTGCAACTACTTAGTTTACTCAGAATTAAACCCTTCAGTTTGACATCAATAGTGCAACATCTTAGGGTGAAATTGCAGTTTCACAATATTAGTTTAAATGACAAAAGTATTTGTGTTGTTCCTGAAGAGATGAACAGTGTTATAATTACTTACTGTCATCTAAACATGCAGGATGAAGAAAAATAAGACTTGAAGACCATTCAATGCCTTGCACAGCACCACCTTGAGACCAGGCATGGACTGGCCATCTGGCATACCGGGCAATGGGCCGACGCACATTTATGGTCCGGGCTTTCATAATTTAATCCAAAAGTTTTATTATAAATCATTTTTATCGACAGCGATGGCCCATTGGTTGATTTTCTTGAAGGACATTGGGCTAATCCAATCTCACTCAGCCCTCCTTTTTTTTTGTTCTAAGTGCACAATTTAGAGGGGGCGGCCCATTGGTCCGTCTTCAATATAGACAGTGAACTGAGCCAGTCAGGATATAGTATGAAGGCGGCCCCACCCCTCCCTGCGCTGTCTCCTGTAACTTCTGCTAGTTTCAAAGTGTTGAGCGCGAGGACTGACAACATGGAGCAACCAAAGAGAAAGAAATTGTGTGTGGAGAAGTTGCGTGCTAAGAGAAGAATCTCACTGTAGATGCTGCAGAATGTACTAAAATCACAGACATGTTCGCTGGAGGGGCTGCTGTAGTCTCCACGTCCTCTGAGACAGCAATGATCCAGTAACAGCAGGTTGAAGGTGAAGACAGCAGCAGCAGGCAGGAGAGGAGCAGCCAGAGACGCTGACTGACAGGGACAGTGTAGTACAGCCGGTAATCAGGTAGTAACGTTAATACAGGGACTGTGAGGTGATGCGGGCTCTGGCCGTGTTAACGCGGGGGCGGCAGACAATTCATGCGGTTGTGTAGCGCTGTGTCGGGTTCGGACTGTAATTTTCAGGCCCGTTGAGAACTCTAATTACATGATAATGATGAGCAATGGTGATTGATTAGTATCGATATTAACTGGTGTTGCATAATTCTCAAAATCTGGCAGCCATGGCACTTTATTCTGATAAAACAGCAAACGGTCAATGCTGAGAAGTGTTGGATGAGCATTAAGTGTCTATTTTAGGCTCCATCATAGCATTTTAGATATTTAGGTTAAAGGTGTGTTGAAAGGCTGCATAGTAATTTGAATGAGTAGCAACCCTCTATGCTGTGGTTAAACAGGTTTTAAAAAACAGATTTTAAAACTGCTAAATGATTAGTAAAAGCTTTGCAATTTAAGCATTACTAAAGTAAGTGTAAAAAAAAGTATAAAAATATTATTAGCAAAAGGTTTGCCCACATTGAACAAGAGTAGATCTGTCAAATGCTTTTAAGACAAGTTGCTTTGCATGAGTTCATAAAGCAGCCCTGTTTTTAGCCTGATATAACAATTTTATAGCTTTTTAAAGGGAGCGCCTTTTAACCTGAAGAATTAGAATTGAACTGCTATATCAGGGAAATTCAGAAAATACATATTAGAGATGATTTCAATAAAAAGGATAAGATAATCAATTGAACTACACAGAGCAGACAAAAGTGGTAGAGTTAACAATAGATGCTAAACTTCTGAGTCCCAGTCCAGCCCTGCTTGAGACTCTGAGGACCAAAGTGTGTCTCCTTCTCGTTGAGGACGTATTGTAAACACTTTCCTCTCAGTATTTCTGTCTGTCTTTTTGTTTCCTGATTTGTGGTCAAGGTGTGTATGGATATAGCGCTACACTGTAAAAAATGTCTGTAGAAATTACGGTAAAAAACTGTCAATAGCAACAGTAAAATACCGTAAAATAAAAAATTGTATATCACTGTAGTAAATACATTAAAGAAATGTATTTACACAAAGAATTACCGTAAATCAAGAAACAGTAAATAACTTAAATTTTACGGCCTTACTAAGTAGAAAATATGGAATTTACTGTGAATGTTATAAAAAGTTTGCTAAATTCACGGTAAAATACCATAATGTCACAAGCGTGTAATTACCCTAAAATTGACGGTATCATTCTGTCTGAATTACAGATTTTGCTGATGTTTACGTTTAAATTTACGGTACACAACCATTAAATCATACCATCATTTGTATAGAAAGTAGAATGTTAAAAAGTATGGTATATTTAAGCAATACATCATGACAGGCCGTGGTATGTGCTTATTATATCACAGTTAAGGGGCATTGTTCGGGCCGACACAAAGCACTAAATGCAATAGAAAACTATAAATGTTGTATTATTGTCAAAACACAGTGAATTAAGATAAGATTAACTTTATTGTCCCACAGGAAAACATAGGCCTACAACAATCGTTAGAGTTTATCATATAGAGTTTTATTGCAGCATTGTTAACACATCCTTTTTGAATAATATGGAAGTCCATTTCCGCCACTTGATGAAAAAAAATTATGAGATACTAAGTCAAAATTATGAGATAGCTAAGTCAAAGTATCTCATAATTTTTGTCAATTGGCGGAAATGGGCTTCCATAAAAAAATAGTATATTTTATTTTATATCTTTCTTTTGTATAGTGAAAACACGATTTCTATTTTTATTTTATTCTTGTACATGTCCTTTTTTTATTATATGTAAAACATGACAATGAAAACGTTGTTGTGTTTGTAGTTGTTCGTGTCAATAAAGCTTTATTGAATAGAGGAGAGAGACACAGAGAAAGACAGAGAGAGAGAGAGAGAGAGAGAGAGAGAGAGAGATGACCGCTGAGTTAACGGAAGCTAGAAATTTTGAATTTCAGTTCACCGCCATTGCTTCGCGCCCACAGGAGCAGTGTTTGTTGTTGTGACAGAGAGACAGACACACAGACACACAGCTAGATAGATAGATAGATAGATAGATAGATAGATAGATACAGACAGACAAGACAGACAGACAGACAGAGAAGAGAGAGAGAGAGAGAGAGAGAGAGAGGACCGCGAGTTAACGGAAGCTTGAAATTTCAGGTCACCGCCATTTCTTCGCGCCCACAGGAGCAGAGTCTCTTCTTCAGGTAAGCACATTCACAGCTCATTGAGACTGTCTGATTAACGTTAGCTAGCCGCAGAGCCACGTTAGCTCTTATTTGTTGACTTTCAAGCAGAGGAGTTCAGGTAGCTATATCTTAAAGGTTGCTGGACATGTCACTATCTGCTTTTTGTCGAATAAAAGAGTCACTTAAGGGCTCTGAGAAGTCGCTAACGTTACAGCTAACGTTGCTAATGCTAGAAAAATGTTTAGCTGTAACTTCTGTAGCAAGTCGGTTAAGACTTTGATAATGGAGAAACTGGTTTACTCTTAATGAAAGATGATACAAGGAGACTTGGATGTATTACGAAGGAAACATTTATTGACACTTGATCTAGGCGAATTCAAAGATAACATAACAAGTGAGAATGATCCCTTTAACACCTTAGACATACATTTTTTTTAACAAATAATTTCACCTTCTCCACAGCACGGTGCAGCTGGATAATGTAAGGCAATCAACTTTGCAGGAATGCGGTATGGCCAGTACTCTGATTCGTCGTCATCGTTATCAGCACTCAGCTTCAGTGAGTACATTTAAATAGATTAGCTTCTGAACTGGTGCTGCCATTAAATGTTTTTGTTTCTTCATACCTGTCAAATACTTACATGGCCACATCAATAATTATGTCTCCCATATATGTCTACTACCCTGTTATCTGGAGTTCCTTAAGGGTAAATCCTCGGAACTATCCTTAAAAAAATCAAAATCACTGATTCGATGTCAATCCAAAGGATTGTGTGTTTTCAGCTGTAGTCTCCACAGTTCCTCCCTCAGTCTCTCTCAATCTATTAGATCTGCTAAATCTGTTAACCGTTTTAAGCGCCTCCTGAAATCATATTTATAGGATGGCCTTTTTATGAGATTTTTTAAACCTACTCTTCATTCACCATTTAATTTTTTTTCTGTTCCAACTTCTTTAATTAATGTTTTGTTTTTTGTTGTTGTTGTTGCGGGAAGCACTTTGCAACAGTGTAAGTGCTATATAATAATAATTATCATTATTATCATTAACAATGTTTTCTTTGTTGTCTTTCTTTGTCTGGTTGCAGTGAGATTCATGCCAGTCCACAGTAAACACCTGATTGAAGACTGCTGGTGAATTTTCAAGCAGGAATGATGACAACACCTGCCCAAAGTTCCAGTTTCCTTCACATTGTAACATGTCTGTATGAGACTCTGTCCCACCTGTCTTCAGTCAAGTCTGGACCCAATGACTCAAACACCAGTCTTGTCAAGGCTAATTAGAGGTAAGCTATGGTTTATGTCAGTGTAGCAAATGAGTAGATGCAAGCACTCAAACTACACTCAATCGATCTCCCTCAAGTGAACGGTGCCAACAGCTTCATACAAACATACAGTAGAAAAAAAAAAATCAGTATTATGGACAGGATTCAGGATTTAGGCTGCAATTCGACAAGGGTGAAACAAATAGTGATGATCACTTAGTCCTAAAAAAAGTGACTGTTTCTACTTTTCACACTAATACAATAAAATAAATGAAATACTCCTGATGACCTGCAAAACTATATTCCAGAGTACTGGTTTCATTCTATGTATAGCTCATTGGAGCTCAGTTTAACAGCAGAAGGCTGAATTTATCTCTGTAGGCATCATGCTCAGGCACTGCATCAATCTAACCTTTGCTTTGTTTCTTTTTTCTGGCTGCAGAGAGGATCATGCCAGTCTACAGTGGACACCAGATGGACAACACATGAGTCTTCAAGCAGAACTGGTGACTGCTGAATGCTTTAAGTTCCAGTTTCTTGAACACCATGTCCATGTTAAGAGCCCTCTTCAGCCAAGTCTGGACTCAGTGACTCATTAGTGTTGATCAACACAGGGCAAGTGGCTCCTTTTTTCATGACGTTTATTTCTTCTACCATGGACTATCCTTCATATGTATGGACACACACTGTCTTTTGAAGATGTCAACACTGCCTTGTGAGTATACTGGACAAGTTCTGTTTTTCAAAGAGAATGTGTATATGCAAAGAGATGTTCTTAAAGTTTATCAATTATAGTCTGTACTTTGGTTTACAATGGGCTTAATTGGTTATTTCCTTTATAATTTACCATTTGCATTTGCTGACTGTAAAATCTACGCCAACAAACTGTAATTCCATGTGTGTTGTACCATATTTTTTACGGTGAAATTCTGGCAACCACAGCTGCCAGTATTTTACCGTAGTTGAACTTTGCAATAAAATACCGTAATATATCTTACAGTTTTACCTTGTTTTTTCACTGATGGACTGTAATTAGTTTTACATTATATGTGTTATTTTTAAAAGAATTTACCGTAAACAGGTTTATATGATAACTGTTATTTTTACAGCAAATTACCGTAAACAAATAACAGTTCTCTAATGTGAAATTTACAGTTACATTGTGACCGTATTTTCTACGGTAAAGTTCTGGCAACCACAGCTGCCAGTATTTTACCGTAAATTCTACAGAATTTTTTTTACAGTGTAGAAGTGAAGTGGGTTATTAAGTTCTAGGAATTTAATGTACAATTTCATTGTGTTGAATCCCTGAATCTATGGAAAAAAGATTGTCCCCGATAGCGACAAGCTACAGCGACAATGGCCAAGCTTTTGTAAAAAGCCAAAGAAAATAATGTACGCTGAAGTCAGAAAAATTGTGTGAACTGCTACATGATTCCCTGGACAATGACTGAGTCGATGGTCCGCCTCTTGATCTGGCTGAAGAGAATGTGCACACGAGGCATGATGCAATGAAATAGTTTCAAGAAGAAGCTGAAAGAGTCATCCTCCAGTAGCCTCACAAACCTTCCAGCTTCTCGCACAATGGTAGGGTCAAACTCCCCTAATGGTTTCAAAACACTGAATGATGTCACCTTTGTGCTAAAACAGTCTTCACTGCACAGATATGGAAGTTCCATCTTAAGGGGGGTACACACTACAGAATAATCATGGTGATTTTTGTCCCGATTTCCTGCTTACGATCAAAGCCAGCAAAGGAACGATTATCTGATGTTTGCAAAGGACATCGTGTCTGATTTTCCTGTGGCGTGGGGTGTGTTAAGAGTGATTTTGTCCGGTCAGATCCGCTCGGAAGGAGAGTTCATAAATAATTAACATGTTTAATATTTGCAACTAGAAATCCTGTAATGTGTGGGGTGTTCCGAGCGGAGCCGAGCACGCACAGCGTGTGATGTCACAGGGACTGCACGAACAGCCAATCAAGACGCGAGCTACGTCAGCTGTGTTTCTCCGTCAGCCTTTTATTTACCTGTTGCCATGGTTACCCGCAGTACCGGGGGACAGAGCGCACAGCGCTGCTCTCGAAACTATCTGTAATACTTGTGACAATTTTTACCCACATCCAACTCGTGCTGTAACGCATACAGCACTCTCGCCGTCTCCATGACTTTTTCAGCCAGTAATAGGCCTAAAACAACCACCACTGCATCTTCCGGTTCGTCCGCCATGTTTGTTTACACTGAGGTCACGTTTGACCACACAAGATTTGTAATATTGAGCGTGAAGAACCTGATACTCTACTGAAGAATCGGTTAGTGTGTGGTGTGCACTACAGAGAACACCACACACTATAAGATCAGCAGAGAGAGACATGTACGATCTGTCTTTTGTTATCATCAAGTGTGTGGTCTCCTAATCTGTGAAGGTTTGAAAAATCCTGTATTGTGTACCCGCCTTTACTCTGTTTGCTCTTGGGAGTCTGTGTGCCACCACTCTGTCACACACACTGGTTCTCTTGGATGATCTTGAAAACAATCCAGAGAATCCAGCCAGGTCAGAGAAGAACTGATTAACTGATGGGATGGGAGATGTCACCTGCTGCATGATAAAAGCTGAAGAGGAAGAAATTGCAGCACATGGGGGAGTTGCTGTTGTGCTTTTCCCTCTGGGGCTTTAGCAGCCAAAAGTGTAAGTCCTACCTCTGAAATAAGACCATCAGCTGAAAGCCAACAAGATTTCCTACATTTCTATGCATACATTGTCTATGTCTTCCATCAGCTCTCCACTGTAGCGCTGATGTCGCGCACTCTAGCTCACGCAATACACACCCATTATAAATCAGAAGACGGCCTAAAAATCCTTAAAACTAAAACTGTGATGCTTTGAAAACTGTAAAAGATTTTTTAAAACTGAAAACATACTCAACAGTGCAAAGTCTTCTGACTCTTTAAAAGCTGGAATGGCTCTAGCTCAAAGCAGGAGGGACAAGGAGAGGTTGAAAGTTGATGAGTTTTGAAGAGGATTTGAAGATTTCCCCATTTACTTTCCATTCACAATGATTAGACTGCGACCAGAGCGCCATCTATTGGCCGATTTGCACCAGATTTTACACAAATCCTCATCAGGCCATACCACACAATGATGAACATTTATGTAATAATCAGACACCATTTTGCAAAGATATGCAAGATTGTCTGTTTTCAACACAATATGCAGGAATTTGTCATTTTATATTTCGGGCAGTTTCTGGACTATCAAAATTCTTTTTAAAAGTTTTTGTCAGGAGGGTCCACAGATGCTACATGCAAAGTTTGGTGCAAATTGGTCAAATCATCTAGGAGGAGTTCGAAAAAGTATGTTTTTCATTGTTTGCAATTTTGTGAATGGAAAAATACTGCAAAAGTGGGCTTGGCCTACACCAAACAATTCAGCTGCATTCAGGGAACACAAAGGTATGAGGATTGATAATGTGCACCATATTAAGTGGGAGTTATGAGTGAAAAAGGCTTTTGCATTGAAAATAGCGCCACCTGCTGGTCATTTTTGGTGTGTGGGTCACAGGGGCCATTCTAAAGCACCTCTATGAATTTCCATAAGTGTTATGGTGTGGGCACAGGGCCAAATATAAAATTAAACCGGCACCAGAGCGCCACCTAGTGGCGGATCGGTAAACCCTCCATCAGATGTCCTCAGGAGGGCACTGACAATAAATGTACTAAGTTTCGTCTTAATCAGATGATCCGTTGTGGAGATACAAAATACATCAATTTAAAGAGCGCCACCTTGTGGTCATCGCCTAAAATTTTGCACATGGCCACAGGGGCTCATGGGGAAGTAGTATCCTGAGTTTCATGTCATTAGACCACACCAATGTGGAGATATGCAACACTTCCTGTTTGTAACCAAATCTGCAGGAAGTTGTTATTTAATAACTTGAGTATTGTGTGGCCTATCAAAATTCCCTTAATAACTTTTTGTCAGCAGGGTCCACAGATGCTGTGTGCCAAGTTTCGTGCAAATCGGTGAAATCGCCTGGGAGGAGTTCGAAAAAGTAGGTTTTCGACATTTTGTGACGTAGCGAAAAAAAAAACATAGGCGGAAATGGGCGTGGCCTATTCAGCACAATTCACTGAACGCGTGGATATAAGGTTTTTGAATGTGCAACAAAGTATATGGGAGTTAGTAGCCAAAACGCACTTTCCTTAATAACAGCACCACCTAGTGGTGGAAATTCAGGACGACAATAGATTATAAAATTTTTCGCCAGGTGTGACTTATATTCCAAGTTTGGTGAGTTTTGGGGTATGTTCAGGCAGTGAAAAATGCGATCATTTTGTGAGAAGAAAAATAATGATCCTTTGAAAAACAATAGGGTCCTTGCAGGTTCCCTGCTCGGGCCCTAATAACTAGAACTGCAAGCAGTTATGAACAGGGGCCAAGCCCCCCCGCGCACTGCAGAGCCCACCGAAGTTGGCCCCAAAGGATGCCGGGCTCGGGGCAAAAGTGAAGACACAGGCCAACGTCTGAGCCTTGGTATTCGCTGTAATGGGAGGTGCACTGGAAGTGCAAAAGGCTGAATGTGTGCCTATTTGGATTTATTTAATAAGCCACGCCCACATTGACCAGTCATGACCACCTTCAAGATATGGCCTCAGGATTGGCCCTACATCATACCGACCAAATTTAATAAAAATCTGCATAGCCGTTCAGGAGATATAAACTTCTTATCCTTTTAGCGCCCCCTAGTGGCCAAAATTCACCAAATTCGGCTCATCCCTTCCCAGTCTCATGGCAACCAAGGATCTCAAATTTGGTGTTAATATCATTTAGTTTGATCGAGATATCAAACAGTTTACATTTTTATAGCTAGTTACAGAAATTTGTTCTTTAATCATTTGCGCATTTCTTGACCGAGCAAAATTCTTTTGATAACTTTAGGTCAGGTCCAGCTGAAGAGTGTTCGTGCCAAGTTTCATGCAGATCGGACGAAATCCCAAGGAGGAGTTTGAAAAAGTAGGTTTTGCATATGTGGCGATTCAGCGAATGAAATGTGCAGTAGAAGTGGGCGTGTCCTATGTCAGAAAACCCAGCTCTATTCACGGAACATATGGATATAAGGTTTTCAAATGCGTTATTTAAAATGTGGAAGTTACAGGCAAAAATGCAATTGCATCCATTATAGCGCCACCTATATTCCAATTTGCACCAAATTTGGCACAGAGCCTCTGGATGACTTGAGGAATAATTGACTTAAGTTTGATGTTGAAAGCATTTAGCTTGACCGAAATATGAAACAATATGTGTTTATTAGCTAGCAAAACAGATTGTTTGGTTATAACTAGCAGATTTTTTGGAGTGCCAAAATTCTTTTGATAACTTTTCATCAGACACATCTGGAGATTCCTTGTGCAAAGTTTCAGGCAGATAGCGCTTAATTGTAGGAGGTGTTCGAAACAGTAGGTTTTGCAAATGTGGCACTTTAGCGAACGAAATGTGCAGCAGAAGTGGGCGTTTCCTATGTCAGAAAACCCAGCTCTATTCAGGGAACATATGGATATAAGGTTTGCAAATGTGTTATTTAAAATGTGTTATAGCGCCCCCTGCAGGCAGATATATGTAGTTTTTTGTTTCTGAGATATTCGCAGGAGTCTGGACTAACCCTCCAAATTGCACCGCCCTCCCTTGCCTGCAGCACCACTTTTAGCCGGAGAAAAATTTAAATTAAAATCTTTACAATTACAATAGGGTTCCTAGCACCGCTGGTCCTAGGAAACCTCGGCCCCTCGGGCTTGGCCCCCTAATAATAATAATAATGCTTTATTTTAGGGATAGGGACAGTGCACATTAATGAACATTAAAAACATCTCTGTAAACATGCCGGATTATAGCAAAGCTGCTAATTTGCATCCGTAGTCCCTAATAAAATAGAATAATAATATAATAGATCAGATCAGTTAAATATAAGCAACAAGGACAACAAAAACAAAATCTTCCTCTGGGTACTAATCAAGTAACTTGACTTGAAGGCCTTTAGGCCAGTGAATGCAGTTTAAGGCTTAATTTCACATTTGTAAGTGTGAAATAACTTTATGACACTTTCCAGCCTTGTTTGTGGTGACAAAAAAATGAGTGTTTTTAACAAACATTATAGGATGTCCCCCTGCTTTGTGGCGAAAAAGCCAGGTATTTTAAGTCAATATATGATGTTTTCTCAACCCTAACCAAGTGTTTTTTGTAACTAAACCTAACCAGAGCATAAAGTTATCAGTCAGAACATAAAATATAAAAATTAACCTTAAAACATAAAAAAAAAAAAAAAAAAGAAAAGTCAAATTTTAACTAGTAGGAGACCAAAATCGGAGTTCTTAGTGTAGTAAATATATGTTCAGCCAACCAGAAATCCAAAATTGGTTAAAAAAAATTAAAATAAATGAAAAATAGTAACTGTTTAACATCTTGATCAATTTTGTCAGTGTTGTGTCTACACTTGCTTCGAGTGGCACCAAGGGGCCAAATAATTATGTATTATCCATATATATTATATATTCAAATCCTGTTGAAAGTAGGTTCTAGCCCATCATTTTGCAGCCTATACACATCCGTCACCTGCCGTCTTTTTGTGTGGCATTTCGCCACTCCACAAAGTACTCACCCGTCTCCAGACAGCACTCTTCAGTTGCCTTCAGTCTATTTCTGCAACCTGCTTGCTCCTTCTCCTGTTGAGCTTCAGCCCCTTCACTCCTTTTTATTAAAATCTCTGTAACCTTACCATCTGTCTCAGCCTCATTGTGTCTGCATTTGTGTCCAGTCTAACAATACAATCCCTGGCACTACTAAATTTCATTTATACGTGGAGAAAAATAGAGGGCTTCGCCACAGACAGCAGCCTCAATAGAGAAGGCTACATTGAAGAAACAAGACATAAGGTCTTGAGTGGTGCAGTGAGGGAGGGAACACGTTTCTTCTAAAATCTAGCTGAAGGCAGCTCCAGGCTTGTTCTCTGGGGGTAGCCACACAGCATCATGGGAAATGTCAAAAATCACAAACTGAAGTAAATGAGGGAGGTTGATTATTCCCCCCCCAAAAAAGGTAATATACGCAAATATACACACATTGATTATACAATGTGGCAGTGTATGAGTAAGGGAGCTGCCTATAAATACCTTCAAAGGGAACAGATATACCAAAAAAAAAAAAAAAACCATGACAAGAAATGACATACATTTTGCAGTCAGGCAGGTTGGATCAAGAAACAGGGCTCTAAACATGTTTGAGACAGATACGCTGATTATTCTGATGTGAAAATGATC
Organism: Sparus aurata; assembly: GCF_900880675.1. Taxonomy (NCBI): domain Eukaryota; kingdom Metazoa; phylum Chordata; class Actinopteri; order Spariformes; family Sparidae; genus Sparus; species Sparus aurata. Next base: position 12,116,240 of record NC_044190.1, read on the forward strand.
AGGAAAAAAAAAAAACATAATACCATCTACTGTGACATCCCATAGTCAAATAAAGCCAACGTATCTCTTCATATCAATTTATCTTCAGGGAGTAACAGTAAACAGAATGTCAGATGGAAGCAACAGTTTGTTGATAAATTACATCCACATCCACATTATGGAGAGCTCAGACAACTACTTCAATAATTCCCTTCCTTTAACTCAAAGAAAAGTCTCTGTCTCTGCTAAACACCAGTATTAGTTTTTATATGATTGAATATACATTGCTCATCAAGCCAGATGCATAAATGCGTATTAATGTGGTTGAAATAATCATATATCTGTTGAGAACAACCTGACTTTGTTTGTCTTAAGTACATATGAAAGACTGATAGGAATCCTTTAGTCCATCTCTTTGAATCTTTTTTTATACTACTACTTTGCAACAGCAATAACATAAAGGAATGTAATGTTGTCCCATTAAAATTAGAAGCGCTGGGAGGAAATGTTTTTTATTGATATTTGCTGCAAAGATACAATGGCAAATGGACTACATTTATTTAGCATTTTTCTAGTCTTATCAACCACTCAAAGTGCTTAACAACACAAGGCCATATTCATCTGTTCACACACATTCATATGCTGGTGGTACAGGAGTTAGGAGTTAGGAGATCAGGAGTTATAAAGATTCATACACACTCACACACCGATAGATGATCCACAAGGAGCAATTTATAGTTCAGTATCTGCCCAAGGACACTTTGACACGTGCACTGCAGTGGTGGGGGATCAAAATAACCAGCCACACCGTTTTTACAGCTTCAAAAAAAAAAACAAATTAAGTTTGTTTAGATGTTAAATATTTAATCAAACTATAACCTTTTCCTTTGAGTCATTTCTTAACCTTTACTCAATGTGGCCTTAACCTAATCAAGTGGCAAAGGCTGGGGCACCAACCCTGATTTGTAGTGGTGATGTATGGTAATATAGTGTTAGGGTTATATATATATATATATATATATATATATATATATACATATATATATATATATATAAAAAATAAAATTGCAGCTAACTTTTCTTCAATACCCATACTTTCCCATCCAGTTTGTTCACACAAACCATAAAGTTTAATCAACAAGGCCTCTCTTTTTGGGAGAGGATTTGTACAGTATGATAATATTTTGTGGCTCAAACTAATTGGTCCAATTATGGTCCAAACAGATTCCCAGAAGGCCAAAGTCTGAGCTACCAATACCATCTGCTTATGGAACACCCTCTCAATTTGCATCGGCTTGTCGATGTGCCTGGGGGAAGACTTAACATACACACATACATGCACAGGCAAGACTAACCTTCATCTTCAAACGTCCATCAGTGCATTACTGTATTCATTTTTGGGTTGAAAATTCTTCCTTCCCTCGTGTTCTGTGCCCGTTTTGTTCAGCCAGATGGCCTCTAAGAGTCCTATGACAGATACTGTGTTGGTAAAATGCTGACAGACATCGCTTCAATATGCCATTGAAGGATCATGTCATGCTGATGTCCATCTACGCTTTGAAATTGAGTAATGTAGGGCCCCATTTATGTCATGTTGTCAAGATCATAGGGACAGGTGGCATGCTGGGCAACTGGCATAATCAGCCATTCAGTTTCTAAACTGAAAATATGGGGAATGGGGGATCTTCACTGGAATAAATCTAGTGTAAATGTAATTTGTGACACTTGATCTTTTTCTGCAATGATACCTCAATACATGGCAGAAACAAAAAGTCAAGTGCCACCATGCCTGTGTTAAAATAGCTGTGAAGCAACCACCTCTCACAGTGCCATCAAAATAAAATCCAATACAAAGTGCAGCAGAGATGACTGAGTTCTGTAGAGTTATGCAGAAGTTAGCATCAGCCTTCTTCTCTCAACAAAAAGCCAACGGGATTTTTTATTTGGATTTTGATTTATTACAGAATTTAAATTCTGTGACAAACACAAGTAAATGATACTTGATGATGTTTTGTTGAACAAAATAATCTTCACAGATGAACACCACTCTTGAAGTGTAAATGAACTGACAGAAATAGCGGTGGGTAACACTGGTCTGCTGTGAGCACATAGCTCTCTCACTTTTTCTCACCCTACCAGTCACACGGTATGCATTGACCTATTTCTTAAACAAGCCATGAGAATATATAAACCAAGCTTGGAGGATGACGCATGACTCCCAGATTGTCATACCTCATTATTCATATTAGCAACAGCTTAAATGTTGTGACTTTGAGCACAAAATTAATTTATATGTCAAGAAATATTTGGCGGACACTCATTGGCCCATATCATAAATATACCAAAATACACTGGAGGGGAGCTTTAATCTATCCGACAACCTCTGTAGTCTCATTTAGTCTCTTGTAAGTAACTGCCTTTTAAAGACACATACATGCTTTATAATTAATGGGTGGGGTAGTTGTCTGGTGTGGCTACAAGGGTAGGAGCATCCTGAAAATGTGAATCAGTTATTTCGATTATTTCAAATTTAAATGAGAGAAATCTTCACATTCTGCCAACGTTGTGCAAATTCAGCATTATTAGCAAATCTAATGCAATAGCAATACCCCCCTCCCCCCATCCCTTTCACCTTAGGTCCATTGAGGTAAACAGAGTTAAGGATCAAGGTTCAGGGTTAATTTATTTGTGTCAGGATGCTGTTCTATTGCTCCTTTGTAAAAGCTGATAAGAACTTTGCACCAAACGTAAACCTTCTTATGTTGCCTTAAGAAGTCGAGCCTGTTCTGTGTAAAGGACAAAAGTTATGTTGTGTCCATAAAAGTCCCAACTTGTTTGTTCATCAGAAACATACTAGTGAACGCCAAAAACGACAAAAGCTTAGATTGCTGTACAAGCTAGCTAGTTTATCATTGCTTTCTACCATGACACAAAGTCTTCACATGCTGTGCAGTGAAAGTGGTCCATCAGCAAGCAGCAGTTTCGATCCTCCACCAGTGTCTAAACAGGATGCGCTCAGGCACAGTATTTGTGTTTTGGCAGTGCTCTGAGCCTGATAGACAAACTGAAGTTACTCGTTTAAAATGGAGAAGAAAATACTTAAAGGGTATGAATATCCCTCTGGTCACAGCAGTGTGTGACTAGCATGGTAAAATGACATTAATCAGTGTGAAAACAGCTCTACTGATATGGATATATTTTCTGTAGATGAATGTGAGACAGGAGATAAAAAAGGAGTTTCTTTTTCTCACTAACCTTTAATGAATATTGTTAAAATGTTGACTTGTATGTCTGTTCCAGGGAAGTTTTCAATGGTTGTAAAAGGTCTCGCTCTGCTTGTGATTTCTCAATTACCTCAGATTTTGTTGGCAGACTTTTCATAACAACACATGCACACACAAAAAAACTTCTACCAAGTCAAAATAGAATGGTTGTACAAATTTCTTAGCTCCCTTCTGCATTAAAACTTAGAAGTGAGCCCTTCTTCACACACACTTTTCCTCATTCACCAAGCATCTTGCAGTCTTGTCACAGAAGCAGTCTTTCATTTGTTCAAGGATTCCCTTAAATATGAGAGAGTACAACACCCAAGACGAACTGCAATAACTGTTTTAATATTCTCTATTGTGTCGGAGCTTGTAGATTTTATTAGCTCTGCTCCACTACCAAATTTTTTGGACCAGCTCAGTTTAAAAAACTCTCAACCTTAAATTACGAAGCCTATTTTAAGGTATTGTAAGAGCCCACTGGAATTTTACAGTGGAGACTGCTCTGAGCTGTGTCCTTGTAAAGGCAGGCATATTATGTGTGTGTGTGTGTGTGTGTGTGTGTGTGTGTGTGTGTGTGTGAGAGAGAGAGAGAGAGGATGAGAAAGTATAAATACACTCCAGCCCAACGGCTCCAGTAAGTAAGGTTTCGTCTTCTCTATTCAAAGCAAGGTAGTAGTATCCCTAAATAAATCTGCCATGTCTATAATAGTGCAAGACTTACTCAGATTTAAGGTACATTGAGAACAGGATGTTTTACCAACTTTAGTTTTGGAGAAAAAAATAACACAGACATAACAAATATTCAGTAACACACACATTTAATCCTGCAGGAATGTACTTCACTGGACATAAAGCAGAAATTCTGCTCTACCTCAAGTACTGCTCAAAAATATGTGATTTGATTCCTGTCTTAGAGTTTGTTCTGGCGTCAAAATGTGTTTTGTTGTGATTGCAAACATGGCGTGTGTTTGTTTCCAGACTGCAATGGGTAAGAACATAATCTGCATATTTATGACTCTGTTTGATATCATTAATTTTATCTTTGATATATGCATTGGTGTGTGTGTGTTTCTGATTGATGTGCATTATGCTTCATCTCGGCATAAACTGTGACTGAAGATTAAAGGAAAATGGGGATTCAGCAGAAAGTGCTTAGAGTTGGTTCGCACGTAAGCAAGATAAGTGGATACAGAAATGCACACACACACACGCGCGCACACGCGCGCGCATACACACACAGGCAGGCAGTGACTGCATCTCGTTCACGTTTGTTTCATCTGGCTAATCTGTTGATCTGTGTTTGTTTAAAAATCAGAGACACTGCAGATGTCAGATAACCCTTGGCTTCACTTCGTCTCTGCTTCTCAAATTTAAATGAGCTTCATCAGCATGAAACATTTCAGCATCTGTTTGCCAAAGAACATGGGGACAAATTGAAAAATGATAAATCATCGAGGAACACAAGATCATAAAATCACATTCAATTAATCAACAAGCTTTTTATTATTATTTGTCTTTCCTGTCTCCGGTTAAGAATAGAAGTTATTTATCTTTATGTTCTATTTCCACCTCCTGCTCTCTTCGTCTCTGTCACTTGTCATCTTAGTAAAATCTGTATGCAGCAGTATCCATCATGTGTAATCTTAGTATGAAATCCTGACTCCAGGGTGGCCATTTGAACCTTATCCAGACAGAACATAAATTGCATTTTAAAACAGAATCCTAACAGTGCTTGTTATAAATGGGGTTTGACAAAATAGCAGAATGTTTAGCCAGCAGGCAGCATGTTTGACTCATAAAGCCTAAGAAATACAATTACTTTTTAAATATGTTTACACAATATCTTGTTGATTTGTTTGTGATTAAGGGAATGTGTACTATTTTCAAATATTTAAACATTACAACCGGGCCATTTAGAACAACTGAACTCAATTTACAGTATCAAAGACAAGAAGAAAATTGGCCATCCACTGTGCTGCTATCACACAAT